>NW_007580220.1:12451-12997 GCF_000690725.1 Stegastes partitus | reverse complement strand
ACCCCACAGACACACAACGCTCTGGTTGTCTCACAGCTCGTTCTGGATGCAGATCTTGGGCCCGAACACGTTGGCGGCTCCGCTCTGGATGAAGAAGCTGAAGTGGTCGTCAGGACATTCTCTCTTTATGGTGCAGGGTCCACCTGAGGAGGAAACATCCATCAACACCCGATGGGCTCCAGCAGACCCACTCCCTCGTCCCAGTCAGGTGTATTGATCACTAACCTGGGGCATTGGCGTCCGCCTCAGCGCTCTGACTGAAGCTTTCAAGTAACGCAAGATTCCAGTCGGCTGACAAAAGAACAACAAACACAAATCTGTCAAAGCAAAGTCTGGTTCAAGTGAGTTACAGAAGAAATGCAGTTTCACATCAGACCTCCACAGAAACCACAACAGAATCCACTTCCTGTACGTCATCAGAAAACGACTCTTTCATGTCAAAGTTAAAGCAGATTTCCACAAAGTAATGCTGCTTAATTAAAAATACGAAACATAAAATTAGCAAGTATTTCACCACTTTAAGTCAGTATTTCATAGATCCTCCAG
>NW_007580220.1:8247-11497 GCF_000690725.1 Stegastes partitus | reverse complement strand
CCATGCTTCATGGTGGAGTCATGAGAGATCACGACTAAACAGCCCTTTTCAACTCCAGCCATAAGTTCTTAGGTGGATTGAGACTTTGATGTGAATAAATCTGCCTCAAGCTGTAGCAGCTTTGCAGTGTCTCCTGTGTCGTAGGTCTTTCTACCTCGTGGTTATATTCAGTCAGGAGGTTAAACATCTCACCTGAGATCTCCCCACCTCACTCTGCACTGCACAGCCTGACATCCGGCTCCACGCCCAGGCACTGACACAACCCCTCATTCCTTCCAGACCATTGTTTCCAGAACAAACAGAACCGTAGCCACTTAAAGAACTGACGTTCTTATCACGTCATGTAACTGTAAGTAAAATGTGACGGTTGTCCTGAAGGTTTGGTGTTATATTAGACTAGAATCCTGTTTAAAACACTGAAAACAATAAAAGACGCTTGAAGTAACATCGGCCTGATTTACTTCATTTGTTCAACACTTGATGACACATGTTATCATGACTTAAAAAGAAAGAAATAAATAAATCATCCACTGAAATTTGCGAAGTAGATCCTGGATTTACCCTGTGAGCTCTTTTTCACTGTGGCTCGTTTGTGACTGCAATATAAATTCCTGAACTTCTACAGAAACAGCGCAGCCACGTAGACGGAGAGAGAACTCGGGAATGTCTTCTGTGCTGCATGACACAGTTGTCGAGCCAGAAAATATTAAAAAGTTGATTTTCTTTTTGCTAAAATCTGAAAAACCTGGAAAGCAACAACATGTGCAACGCCCACAGGTGTTACCAACACTGAAAAAAGCTCTTATACTACAGATATTAAGTTGTTTTGTTGTTGTTTTTTTAATGATAAATATATTTCTTGTCTCTTTATAGTAATTCAATAGTTTTTTTCATGAATTCCTGTCCTTTTGAGTCTCTCTACGACTGTTTTGCATCGCTATGTGGATGTTTCGCATGCCTTTTGCAGTCTTGCCTTTGGGACATATTTCATCTCTTTGTTGTTGCTTTTTGTCTCTTTCTGGTAATTTAGTAGTTTTTGCATGAATTTGTGATTGTTTTGCATCATTCTGTGGTTGTTTTGTTTCCCATCATGGTTGTTTTTGTGTCTTTTTGTGGTCATGTTGTCTCTCACTGGAAATGTTTTTTCTCTTTTGGGTTTTGTTTTTTAAAATATATGTATTTGCATATTGTCTCCAGCCCATAATTCCTGAAATTTCGACTGTTGGGTCACTCGTGGCTTTAAGGTTGCCCCCAGGAGCTCAGAATGTTCTGCATTTTTACAGAATCTGGTTTGAGCAAATGCTTTTTCAACGATACATGTAGAAAAAAGTGACATTTAAAGTGAGATTTGATTCGTTTTCTGGGATTAAATGACACATTTTACATGACCAGCTGAAGAAGCTGCAGGAAACCTGACAAATCTTTCTGCTTTTACAGTTTCTGGCTGTTAAAATGTGTAACTCTGGAGATAATGAGATTTTTCAGGGTGATCAGGTGTAATTCTTTCACTTACATTTGAACGGGTTGTTGTAATACTGCAGGATGAGTGTGAGGAAAATGATGGTCGGCACCGACACCATGACGCTGTGCACAATCCCTGAGGGAGACACACAACTATGTCACAAATGTGTAACTGTCCCCAGTGACACCAGTCAGACCAGCTCACAGCATCATCCTGCTGCTGCTACATGACGCAGAAGAATCCAGAAATAGCTGAGCACAAACTGTGCCGCGACTTCTGTTTGAAACATGTCGATCAGGGACACTCAGCTTCAACATTTCCTGGTTTCGTTGGTTTTTAACAAAACATGAAATTTCAATCAGAGCTCAGGGATTTAATCGTGTCATTTGTTCAGCCGGTTTAACGTCACGTGACTCTTCTTCTGCATAAAATGAACCGATGACACGTCGCCTAGTTTGCTCAGAGGAACAATTAAAATAGGAAATGACAAAAAATATCAACATTTATTACAAACCACGTTACTGAAACCAGAGCTACACAAAGCAACCAAACCACAAATATATTAAAACAACCAAAGAGACAGAAAACATGACAGAGACGTAGAACAACCACAAATACACACAAAGCAGCTACAAATAGACACATAAGAACCACAAAGAGACACAAAACAACCTTAAAAGAGATGCAAAACAACCACAAACAGTCACACAACTACTTCAAAGAGACACAAAATGACTACAAAGAGATGCAAACAACTACAAGTGAATGCAAAACGACCACAAACAGACACAGAATGATCACAAAGACACACAAAACAACCACAAAGAGACAAAAAGAAAACCAACTCGTCAAACACAAAATGACAACGAACATACGAAAATGATCAGAAAGAGACTTTAAACAGTATAAATACACACAAAACAACCACAGATGGACGCAAAACAATCAAAAGGAGACAAAAGACAACCACAAAGAGACACAAAACAGCCACAAAATGTCACAAAAAAAACAAAAAGAGACACAAAACAACCACAAAAAGTCACAAAACACCCGAAAAGAGATACAAAGCTACTACAAAAAGTTACAAAACAACCAAAACGGTCACAAACCAACCACAAACAGACACAAAGCTACTACAAAGAGACACAAAACAACCACAAAGAGACACAAAACAACTACAAAGAGACAAAAAAGACAAAAATGGACACAAAACTACTACAAAAAGACAAAAAAAAACCAAAACCTACAGACATAAAACAATCACAGTTGTAATAAAACAACAAAAACAACAAAAAAGAAAAAATAAACACAAAATAACTAAACAAGCCTAGAAAGTTAAGGCTCATTAAAATGAAGTTAATTGTGTTAATTATGTAAATTAATGTATTTATGTTGTGACTCAAAGGTCATTTAATTGAACACGACACTGACGATAAAATGAAATTATTGAACGTTATCTATTCAAACACGTGGTTCACACCTGGTTGTCTCATAGATCTAAAGTGTAAACGGCGTAGTGTTCCTCTTCTATACTTTATCAGTACTAACAGGGTTTAATGTGTTTTCCTGATGTTCAGCGTCCTCCTCACTGGTGTTTGTCTTCTACAGATGTGTGAGCTGCTCTAAATGAGCCGCCTTCTGCAAATACAATCAATCAATCACTGACTGATGGACACACGTGGCCGCTGATCAAACACTTTAATCTGTAACTAAACACTTTAAACGGTAACAGAAGAGTTCACCTGATTCATCATCTGTCAGACCAAAGTGGATCAAAGTCAAGAATAA
>NW_007580220.1:5580-7871 GCF_000690725.1 Stegastes partitus | reverse complement strand
TGAGCTTGTATTTCATGTCTTTAGAGTAGTTTTTTGTCTTGTCATGGTAATTTAGCAGTTTTTGCATGAATTTGTCGTCATTTTACAGGTTTTTGTGGTTGTATTGTTTCTCTTTGTGGTCATTTTGTATGTCTTTGTAGTGGTTTTTTGTGTCCTAATAATAATAATTTTTGCATAAATCTGTGGTTTTTTCGTGTCTCTTCGTGTCTCCTTTTGGCCATTTTAAGCCTCTTTGTGGTCCTTTTGTTTACTTTCACTTTAGATGATGCAACACTGCAGAAATGAAAATGAAACTGAAGAAAACGTCATCTGAACACCGTCATCAGTAACACAGAGGTTCATCAATGATCAGGAAGAGAGCGGTAAAGGACTTACATTTGTTGAGGCCGAGTCGGGTCATAGTTCTAGATTTTGTTCTGTTCAAACAAACAAACAAACAAACAACGATAATAAATTAGAACAAAGACCAACAGCAGAGCACCACTTTGACTGAGCTTCACTGTGTTTTAGCTCAGATCAGCTGCATCTTTACAGGAAAACAACTAAATCAGATCGTTTCATCAGCAGTTATTGAGCTGATCATCACTGAGATTCTTCTGTTTCCGGCCTGGAAATAGAAACCTGGACATGAAGTCAGTGTGGAGGCATCGTTCACAGGATTAACGGCGGAAACTAAAGGCGGTTTCTTAATAGAAATAATATACGCATCGTGAAAATGATTCAAATAAATATCTAAAACAACATTAACATTCTATAAATCATGTTTAACAGTCTCATTGTTGTCTGATTAACAGGTTAAAACACAAAGATATTCAGTTTACAGTCAGATAAGACAAAATAAATCTGCAGATTAATCAGAACTGACTGATTATTTCAGCTTCTGTAAAAGCAGAGAAACGCTGCATTCAGAGTCTCCTGTAAAATACTGTAAATATGAAGATAAATCATAGTTTTTAAATAGTTTGTTTTTGCCTGATTAACAGTGTAAACGTGAAGATATTCAGTTTACAGTCATGGAAAAAAGAGAAAAGCAGCAACTCGCTCAAAGAACGACAAAGACAAATGAATAAAAAATGATTATTTCAGCTCCGATAAAAGCATCAAGAGTCTCTTATAAAACAGTGAAAAATAGAAAGACTCACACATTTAAACAGTTGATTAACAGTAAAACACAAAGATGTTCAGTTAACTGTTACGTCATAAGACAGAAAAGCAGCAAACACACGAGGAAATGAAACCAACCCTGAAGTGATTCATCATTACCGGCTCGTTATTTCAGCTCCTGAAGCATCAGAAAAGCTCAGATTTAAATATCAGAAAGTAAAAATTCACAGCTTTCTGGAGCTAAAAGAGAAAATATTCAGTCTCCTGTCAAAGAGAAGCAGACAAACGCTGCTTCAGAGTCGCTGATAAAATACTGGAAAATAAATAATCCTCACATTTAAAGCTTTTGTTTTGTCTTATAAATGGACCAAAACACGAGGATGTTCAGTTCATAGTTATGTGAGACACAGACAAGCAGAAAATACCTGAAAACAGCTCAGAAAACATCGATAAAATACAATTAACTGACAGAAAAAACACAGAAATGAGGACATAAAATCCACAGCGTTCTGTAGCTGAACGTGAAAATATTCTGTTTTCTTCAAAGAAAAGCAGAAAATGTTGGATTTGTTTCCTGGAAATGAACTGAAGTAATTAATAATGCAGCTTTTTGTTTTGTTTTTTTACCTTTAAACAGAGTACAGACTCCTGTGGACTCCCTGAGCGCGTGGATCCTGGAACACACCTGTGCAGGTACAACAGGTTCAATCACACTGACAGCGAAGAGACCAGCTGCGCCGCTGAACATGTCTCTGATGTCTCTGGTGATGATGAGGCCCGGAGACGTTCTGGTCCAACAGGTCCGTCCGGTTCCGCTTCCTGCAGCCGGAGAACTGGGTTCCAGCCAATCAGCAGCCGGCAGCAGGTCAGAGTCCGTCTGATAACAGCACAAAGAGAAGTATTTGCTCTTACAACAAACTTATATTGTAAATACTTTTGATTTATTGAGTCACATCAGTAACCACAGGCTGGTAGCACAAAGCCGCAGAGGTGAGGGAGGACGAGACTGTAAAAAATACTGTCTGGGCTCAACGAGACAGAATTAACAGTCTGACAACCTCTAACATCAGAATCAGAGCTTTTCCTTCTCCAGTTCTAGATATTTATCATTTGGCAGCATGAACACGAGTTTTACAGTCGATAACTCATAAACAAGAAGCTGGTCCAACTTTTAGTTCCACATTATT
>NW_007580220.1:0-4823 GCF_000690725.1 Stegastes partitus | reverse complement strand
ATAAAATCACACAGTTTTACTGCATTAAAATCAGAAAAAATATTATATATAAATGGTAACTTATTTTATTAACTTTTTTTTTTGCATTTACATGTTGACTGTTAAAAAAGAGGTATGTTAATAAATGGCAATTAAGTTGTTTTTTTTTTAACAACTCTTGACTTTAAAATTATTCTACTTTCTACGATATCATAATTAGCTGGAAATATCAGTATTTTTTTAATGTATTTTATTCCAAACAAAAAATAATTATTTTATATATTATATTAAGGATTGAAAAATGGTAAAATGACTTTAAGGTGCTAATTTCCTTGTTTTGCTAATTTACTGATAATCTGGGGGAAAAAATACATGTTGACTTAAAAGTAAATCCAATATTTGATTCTCTAACATTTGTGACCCTGAACCTGCACCGTGTTTGAATCGCTGTAAAAGTTTTCCAGATATCTGCTGTTTATAATACTCCACAGCTGTTTTAAGTATTTTTTTTCTGCCAGATTTTCACTTTCATTTACAGAGGAAGAGATCCGTCATCTGGTCCTGTTTGAACTTGCAGCTTTACCTGAACTTCCTGTTTTTATCTCAGGATCAGATAATTCCGACATTGAAGCCTGAACGCCTCCAAACGAGGGAGCGTCGTGATGATCCAGGTTTGGCCTCCGTCCTGTTTCCCTTCCTGCTCTCAGCTCCGTCCACATTCTTCTGCGTGATCCTGTTTTTCCTGTTCGACCTGCAGCCCGGTGTCTCTTTCTCTGTTTCGAGATGACACCGGGCAGCTCAGAGGTTGACGTAGACTGAAGGTCAGAGCTGCTGCAGGGCCTGATGAACCTCCGATGGACTCCCTGACACCAAAGAAGCCCTAAAAACACCTGCCGACTGCTCAAACTAACCGTAGCTTTGATAACAGGTTGCTTTGACGCGGCTCCATCAGCTCACAAAACACATTATTTTCACTATAAAGCTGCAAAATCAAGTTTTTCTAAAGTTCTTTTCCACCAGTTTGCGTCCACGTCATGTAATTTACACGTTTCTTTCACTTTACGTGTAAATTGTCCACAAAAGTTGAAGCTCGGTTGCGTTTCTCGACAACTAAAATGCATCTCTGGTTACGTTTTCACTGAATTTTTGCACCAGATCATTTGTGAGGAATCACAAATATGCAGCTTTTCAACCAAGCGGAGCACAAGAAGTTCAAACATGTTGTGAAACAGACATATTTTAACGCTTGTGAGAACTGAGCAGAAGTCTAAAAATAAAACCCTCATGCAGGACAGGAATCCGTTCTGGTCAAATCCTGCTACTTTCTTGTATTTCCACCTCAGACTCAGACTTTGTGGCTGTTTCAAAATTTGAAGAGTTTCAAACAACGTCGCAGAGAAAATGTGTTTCTTTTAAAATGAGAACGTCTTGTAGTTGTATTGAAACGTCGTTTTCACGTTTGTTTTCAGCCATTTTTTTTGTTTTTGTTTACGCTGCAGAACTATTTGGTTACGTTCAAGAACAGATGATGGTTTGAGATCCAAACCAAGATTTAAAAAAAAAAAAAAGAGACAGGCACTGCAGTTCCTCCAATGTCCACTTGAGGCTGTAAAGGTGAGCTCTCCGTGTTAAAGAGTGTTCCCATTTTAGACAAATTAATAAAAGTCTCACATTTACCTAGAAAAGGTCTTAATGACCTTTCTGTACGCAGGTTTCTTCACATACAGTGGACTTCTTCTTTTCCCACTAACAGAATAGAACAACTAAATTCCAGAGAGCTGTCTGCACTGGGGGGGAAAGCCTCTATTGGATAATAAATCAGTGGTGATGTTTCTCTCCTGCAGTGCTGGCGGACAAACTGCGCAGCGTGGTGGCTCAGATGGAGGAGACGATAGACACACGACTGTGAACTCAACTTCAGCAAACACATACAGATCCAGTCAAAGGTTTGGACCCGCCTGCTTAGTCACTGGTTTTACTGTTTTAGTGTGTTGAGCATTACTGCAGACACCAAAAGTATCTGAAAACACACTCAGATTTATATTGTAGGCAACAGAGGTGCAGTGGCGAAGCCTAAACTTAAAGCCACTGAGGGCTGCATAGACGGCAGAGGGGGGAAGTAACGAAGTACAAAAGTACTTTGTTCCTGTACTTAAGTAGATTTTGCAGGTATCTGTACTTTACTTGAGTATTAATCCCTACATTTGAACACAAACATCTGGACTTTCTACTCCTTACATTCTCTAAACTGCCTCGTTATTTGTTTCAGCCTCTGTGGATGACGACACGACGTAAAAGATGAAACAACAAACGTCTTCATCTTTACCAGCAGTGAAGCTCAACACAGGCCTGCCTGCCTCAGCTGCCTGCCAGAGGCTGTTCAGCACCGCAGGACTGATGTTCAGACCCAAACGGGCCCGTCTTCATTCAGAACCAGCTTCTGCTGAGGCTCAATAACAGATGTTGGTAGTCATGAAGAGACGAGTGTTTCCATGTTGATTATAATGTTAAATGTTCATAAAGTTGCTGAAATGGGAAACTGTCCAGTGATGATTTTCTCTGTAGCAGCACTTAAAGGATGAAAACAATCCTATTGTGTGCTTAAAAGGTTTTTCATTCTGCAGAGTTATCAAAGAGGCATCATGTATCATTGAAGCTAAAAATTCATTTCTGCTTTTTACTTTTGTGCTTAAGTAACTTTCTGAACCTGTACTTTTTTACTTTTACTTGAGTAAAGGAGTTGAATCAGTTCTTCTACTGTTACCAGAGTCTATTTTTACACAAGTATCTCTACTTCTACTTAAGTAAAGAATGTGAGGACTTTAGCATCTCTTAGACAGTGATGGTGGTCTGACGCGCTCCCTGCCGGTGAAATGAACGGTCCAAACCAACGTCTGGAGTTGTATGAGTTTATTTGCTCACCTCAGTCCCACATTAAGTTGACACATACAAGTGCTTTTACCAAGTTCACCAACAAAGAGTAGCAGCTCCAATAGCGTGCTGCCACGTGATAGACGTTGAGTGTTTTATCTGAAAGTAACCTTGAACCCAGTGTCTTCTGTTTTGGAGTTCAAAATGTTTTTGTTGCAGAAATAAAAGTTCATTTTCTCTGTAGCAGCTCATTGATTTCATAAATTCAACACTCTGTAGTTTTTTATACACACATAAAGGTAGAAAACGATGTGTGCAGTTTTATCTTCATTATAGATGTCAGAAGGGTTTTGTGGCTCCAGGTCCAAATGGCTCTTTGAGTGTTTCAGGTTGATGATTCTGCCCAAACTCAACGTAGTTTGTTCCCTGAGCATCATTTTTTATTAGAAGTTGTCTTAACGCAAAAAAAAAAAGGTGCAAACAGTTGCTTGAATTCTTTTTGTTGAAACCAAACATATTTTTTAGGTGTACCACTGTGCAGGTCAAGATAGTGAAACAACTGTTTTTTTTTCTGTTTTATTCACAGGTTTTTAACCGTCACTGTTCATATTTCTGTGTGTTCTCTGTTTAGGATTTAAAACATCAGCAGTAATGTTCAACAGAAAACACCAACTTGGAGCCAAAATGTCTCGGTACAACAAAGTCTAGTAAACTTTGGACTTTGTAGAAACTTAAACTGTCCTGAAAAATCCTTTCTATCCAGTCACAGTGTTCTCTTTATATTTAAAGTTCCTCTTGTAGGTGATTCTATTCTTTATTTTATAATGTTGTGGTCTGTAAGCCAACAAGCAGCACGTCTCTGTTTCTCTCCATCACCATCACAATAACATCCTCTCTCTGTTGAACCCTGTGACGGAGCGACGCCGTCACTAGCGGAGGTTAGCGGGCCACACACACACACACACACACACACACACACACAGGACACACACATGCGCACACCCATGTACAAACTTCGCAATAACCTGCACTCACACCTCATTCTATTTCACTTATGCTGTTAAGTCTCGTGACCAAGGGTGCACACTTGCAGCGATACTTTCTCTCTCTCATCCATACACACACACACACACACACTCACACACACTCACCGTCCATTGCAGTGGTGGGCAGCTGGCTGGAATGCTTGGCGGCCAAACCCGGGCCATACCATCAGCCGGCTTAAGATGGTATGGGCCCGCGCAGTTGCCGGTCACGTGACGCGCAACATTTTATTATTTTCCCAGTGAACATTATTTATGTGAATTGCCGGTGGGTTATGGTGAGAAACCCTACCCCTGTCCCCTGAATGAGAATTCGGTGTTTCCCATCGCAGGGGTGAACTGGGGGTAAACTGTTTGGAAACATGCTGGTATAATTTTAGTATTTTACCTGTAAAGGCTCCGCCCAGTGGGAGGGGCTTGGGTTTTAAAACCAAGGGCTCTGGGCCTGACTGATGGTGGGAGTAGTTGGAGTCTAGAGTTGGAGACGGAGACAGTGATTGTGACAGTGTTGGTCGGAGTTGTTGAAGGTGGAGTTAAAGGAGAGCTGGTGTGTGTAAATAGATCTGTACATAGAGTTTTTCTTTTCTTTTTCTTTGCTTATTTTTACGATTGGGTTTTTGCACTTTTTTTTTTTTTGTTGCACTTTGCAAATGTTCTATTCACCGTCGCACTTTGGAGAGGCCTGAAATAAATTTACATTCTAGATCTTTCTGATAACGTGGTAGAAAATATTCACCGTAAATGAAATCCACACAGTCCCCATCAGAATATTGAATTTGTTCAGTTGTCTCAGAACAACACACGTAGAAAGTTCATCACTTTATGTACATCTTACATGTATTTATTTTGTCACGTAGTGTTTTTAATTTTCACTAATCATGAGCATATTTCAATGCCATGAAAATGAAAACAGTCAAGAAAACTGTTCAT
>NW_007580219.1:34638-47909 GCF_000690725.1 Stegastes partitus | reverse complement strand
ATGAAGGTCAGTCCAGAAAAGCTCTTCAAGGACAAAAACCCTCCAACATGGTGATGAAAATGTCTCTCCTGAGCACTGACCCAGGACAGGAAGTACCAAAAGTTACTGCTGCAGCAGAGGAGAAGTTCAGTCATGGTAGCAGCCTCAGATTAGAGCTCACGTCTGTGGTTCCCAGAGTTTAAGAATCTCAGAATCAACTGTGTCGAGGGTGTCATGGGCCTGGGTTTTGGTTTCTAGATTAATTTCTGTGTTTCCTGTGTCTCTGTATCTGTTCTTCTATGTGCATTTCATTTCAGTTATGACCAGTTTTAGTTTGAAACTGCCTTTCAGAGTGTGTTGCTTTTACTTCTGTTCTTTCCCTCCCTTTTGGTTGCATCGATTAGTTTCACTCGTCTGGTCTCCCCAATCAGCTGTCAGTGTTTAAATAGTCTTGTCTGTCTTTGTCAGTTCTTCCTGTTTACCTGCCTCCTGTGCGTACATCTATTATTATTACTTCTTTTTTTAAATCCTTTTGTGTTTCTTTATATCTTCCTTCAGTTTATTCCATACTTTCTCTTTGGATTTCTGGTAATTTTTTAGCTCCCCATGCTTTTCATTTATCTGGACTGCAGTTTGTTTTGTATCAGCGTTTGATTAAAGCTCACGTTTTGTTTCTTTAATACCTGTTGTCGGTCTCTGCATTCGGGTCCTTTAACTCACTGAGTCACGACAGATCAAGGAGACTCTGTGAATCCAGTCTCTAAGATACAACTACTGCATAGAAATCACAAACGAGAGCCGCTCAGACCAGGAAACATAAGGAGCGGACATTTGACCAGAGGAAATCTGGACGTTGGTCTGATGAGACTGGATTTGACAAGCATCAAGAAGGTGAACAGATGGTTCCCGCAGAGCGACGGGCGGAGGCGTGCTGGAGGGGGGCGGCGGCCTTCGCTGGTGGCAGCGCCGGTGATTTATTCAACATTTTCAAGGCAACGTCTAACCAGCGCGGCTACTACAACATCCTGCGGCGGCGTCTGCTTCGACCTTAGCGGGGACCTTGTTTTCTTTTTTAGCAGGAGCTCAAAACACCTCCGGGCTCCTGTAAGGGCTATCTGACCGAGAAGCAGCGCGTGACCCAACCTCCACAATCACCCACCTAAGGTTGGACCACGGAGCGAAGGAAAATCAGCCAACGAGCGCTCGGCATACGCGGGAACTCCTTCAAGACCGTTGGAAGAGCTCCAGGTGACGACCTCGCGGAGAGCGTGCAGGAGATGTTACCGGAGCGAAAGGTGGCGCTTTGAAGACTCTCACACGGAGAACAGACTTCTTTACACTTTTTTCTGTTTGCTGCTTTATTCCAGTGTTCAGTGCTTGTGGTGTTTTTTTTGTGTTCTACACTTTTGGAAACCCTTCGTCAAGTAGGCCGAGTGGCGGGCGGTATGCCAACACGAGAACACAAAATAGGTAGCTTTGGGCTCCGCTGAAGCTCTACAGAGAATTGTGCATCAGAAAAAGCTGCATTATTCTTGATTCTAAAGATGATTTTTCCAAACATATGCTCGTCGAACAACTGCATAATTAACATGGAAAGTATAAGTTACTCATCCGACAGAGAGAGGAGGGATTTTTTTTTAGCGAAAAGAAACACCGTCTGTCGGGTTAACTCGCCCGTTGACCTCACAATTTGCTCCGTGTAATATTCTAAAACGCTACCATGCGGAGTGGAAAGTGTGTTTTTGGGTCAGCGGTTAGATTAGAAGAGCGAAGGGGTTAGAAACACACCAGAGCGCCGTCCAATTATATGATTATATGGGGCTGGAACCCAATTACACTCCAGCCTGCGTTATGTTTCGTACACTCGGCGCATCTACTTTCAAGTTAGACGGGAAGGAATGGAGGAGGATGGGGGGGCGGAAATAGCAGAAGAATCGTACTTGACAGTTTTTGCGGTCAATTTTCCTCAATTTCAGCTCTTGGTGTTTTGCCTTTATTCTGGATATCCTCTGTCTCCGTGTGGCCGCCTTTCACTAGCTTATATAAGAGGTGAGCAGGTCTTCCGTTTTTTTTTTATGATGCAGAGAGGAAAAGAAGAGGAAAAAAAAAAGTGTGGATATCCCAGACTGCTTACACCCTGGGCTACTGTCAAATTGTCACATTTTCTAAAGCTCCATTTTCACAAATCAAAACCATCTCCGTAGTGAGATTACCAGCATAATAGTGGCATCCCACTGTTCCCGTTCCCCCCCTTCCTTCAGTCTTCCTTTTTAATCTGTCTGTCTGAATCTTTTCCTTTCACTATTGTTTTCCGCTGCCTTTTCTCTCACTCGTGTTTCTCTTTGTGCCTTTTCTTCCACTTCTTGTTATCTTCTCCTCCTTTAAAACTCAAAAAAAGCTTTTTTCTTCTTCTGCTAAATCACATTAAACAGCATCGAGCCTGAGATTCTTACTTTCGGCTGCGAGTTCAGCAGCTGAGATGTTGCTTGTTGGCCTTTTTTGTAAAAGAATTCCAACACAGCGTTCCTACATGGCGTTATGTGAGCGGCAGCCTGCAATGGGAGTTCAGCATTCAGCCTCCGGTACGAGTCGGCGGCGGCGGCGGCGGCTGCTTTGTGTGGATTATACCCGTACATCCAGTGTGAAGGAACATGTGTGTGTTTTTGTTCCCTTTGTGTGGTCGACACTACAACAACGTCCTTATTTAGTGTTCAGAGAAAGATATCGTCGAGGTAATTCCACGCCGCTCGCCAAATAATAGTCATTATGAAAATGCATCATTTTACTTTATTTTCAGTTTATACATATAAATATATAAATGAAGGGAAAGCAGCTCGACTCGCCGCCAGATTGAAGGTTTTATGACACAGTTTTGCTTTTACGGAGGAAAACAAAATTGGATTCATGAGGAGTAAAACACACCCGTAATCAAGTCAATTGAACTCACGCTTTTCAGCAACAAGGAAAAAAAGGGGTTTATAGGTAAATTATACCTAATACGGAGCGGTATGAGTTCAGGGATATGATGGAGAGAAAGGAGAGGATTTTACATGTTGAGTCAACTCGTCATCCTGCCTGTTAGGATATCAGACCACACACTGAGCAAACTAAAAATAAACAAATAAAAACCGAACAAAAAAAGAAAATGTTAATACTGTACTGCATAATGTATGTAATACTGTAAAATATAATTTCCATAAGATGTCATTGCCTTAATTTAACATGTGATCATGTGTAGTGAAGGTTTAATGTTTAATATATATAAATAATGATTTTAAAAAAAAGACAGTTTGAGCTCTAATTTAATGGGAAAAAAAACAACAGTTATTTTTCTATTAATTGTCGCTAATTGTAATTCATTTTAGAAATATTTTCACAGTGTTTAATCAGTATTCATTAGTTTCATTTATTAAATGTCAACAAGAAATAAAATAAAATATTCACAGCTACAGGATTTTAATGTAGATTTGACATGTAAATTCAGTCATTTTGTAATTTTATTTTATTGCAAAAATACAGAAAAAGACTAAAGTTAAACAGAAAATCACCTGGAATTACTATTTTAGTGCAGTTTTAGTTCACTCCTTTTGAAAGCATCTTTATGGGTGATCACATAAACAGAATAAAGTTTTTGTTTCGTGCTGACACCGTTGTGTCCTTTAATTACATGAGGTGAGTCCATACAGCGGCGGACGAGGCTAAACATTCACATAAATGATGTTGAGGAGAACATCTTCTTCACCATCAGTCCACACACATGGTTCTCTGCTGCCTCCAAACACCATCACACTCATTCAAAATGACCCACGTCTGGCTGGAAGGCAGATGAGAGCAGGCGGCAGCAGCAGGAGGCCGAAACAAAAGCTGCTGTAAAGTCGGACGGTTTCCAGCAGAGTTTCAGAAACACTCAAATCCTTCTGGATCTGATTCAGACTTAATAAAATCTTATCGAACTCGTGTAAGAGTTTGTATGACATCTCCAGTTGTTCTAATTCTGACAAGGAAGCCTGTTAAAATACTGTACAGACATTCACGTTCAAGGTAAGTCAGCGCCGTATCCGTTTGTATAGGTCAGTTTAGCGGCTGTATCCCTCTCAAATTTCATAAACACATAGAAAACACTGATAAACAGTAAAGTCCAGTAGAAAGAAATCCAATACAACAGCTTTTCTTTCCTGATTGTTCAGCTGTTCAGACTGCCAGGACGAAGAATCCCCACATTTCACTGGACATGTTCCTGTTGTTGTGCTTCATTAAATCAGTTAGTTTACAATCGAGTGGAACTGTGATGTACTGGATGTGGTTTTTCTAATCTATAGTTTAAATATATCCAGCCTCTTCCACAAAATAAACCTTCCAAAGCAGACAAACGTAATCCAAATCAAAGAAAACACGAGAAGTTTCTATCAAACGTTCAATCAGCTGTTAGAGGAGAGAGCCAGAAATTTCCCATAATGCCCCGAGGCGAAGCATGTGGTGGAAAACGACTGCAGTCTTGGTCTTATGAGGTCATTGTTGTGTAGGTTTGTGTAATGTTGGTGCAGGTCTGGATCTAGTCGGTCAGAAATCGAACCGCTAACCAGTTCTGCACTGGTGTGGCTCATCTTGGATAACTCTTTTCACTCCAGTCCAACGGAGATCTTTATCTTCTGTCTTTTAACTTCCAGTTATTTACCTATAGCCAGGATGGTGTTTGGTGTCTAGTGGTGTTTTATCTCGATGGCAGTAAATGCTGCTTTGGATTTTCCATCACTCTCACGTCTCTCTGTTACTTAAAGTCACCGCTCGCTGGTCAACCTAAAAGCAATGTTCCAACTCAGTGCTTCTGTCTTTTAACCTCCTATCTGACTGTCACCTTCTGCTTTGGATCATGTTGCACCATCTTCAGAGCAAACGTCTCTCTTGTTTTATCACAATAATAAAAGGAGTGACGGAGCTGGAAAAACAGTGACAGACTTTGCTCTGCAGCATAAACATCGATTGCCATTTGCTTTGCTAATTATATCAGCTCTCCCACACACTTCTGGGAAACTCCTCTGGTTAGATACACGGACTTATTGTTATGTAATGTAATTATTACATATTCTATTATCAGTAAAGTATGAGTACTGTGCTCCACCATATAGACGACTGTTGGAGGAAGAGAGTTGGGAAAGTAGAAAACCAAAAGTTTTCCTCAGTTACCCAGAAATCCAGTGAAAGTTTGCCAGAAATGGGGCAGCTGTGGCTCAGGTGGTAGAGCGGGTTGTCCTCTAACCATAAGGTTGGCAGTTCGATCCCCGGCCCTCCACAGTCGAAGTGTCCATTGAACCCGAAGTTGCTCCCGATGGCAGGCAGCACCTTGCATGGCAGCTCTGTCGCCATTGGTGAATGAATGTGATCGACTCTCAGATGTGCGTCGCTTTGGATAAAAGCGTCTGCTAAATTAAATTGTAAATTAAATTGTAGGAATCTAATTTGTATTTGGAGATATGAGCTTTCTGCAAAGTTGTGGAGACACTGCCAAAGGTCAACCATTACCAATTGAAACCACATTTTTGTAAGAGCAGGATCTCCGTTTCTTATTTACTTCAGCGAGCAATAGGCAAAAACCAAATCAGAAATGGAACAAACCGAGGACTTGATGTCTTCGTTTGACCACTACGTGTCCGTCAGGTCGTCACTGTCCTGTATATTTAACTGTACTTGTTCACTCAGCTTCTGTCTTTGTCTGGTCTTATACCTTGCAAGTTACCTGCCTTTTTGCGAGCACCACTTAGTTTTGCTTTTACCGGTCCGCTCTTGTGTCGTGCTTTTGAGTTCTCCTCTGACACCTTGTTCAAAAGGTGGCAAACTCCTGCAATGCCCAGCCTCTGGGCAGCTGTTATCAATGGGCACATGGGAAATAACGCACTAAAGGATTTCCCCTTAACAGGTCGCCTTAAAAGCCATTTTATGTTCCGTACATATTACCTTCCATATGTCTGGTTGTAGCAGGTCTTTAACCTTGACTCGTTGTGGAAGGCTTTCACCACTGGGACTTTCTTGTCATCCCGAGGAACTTCTCCTGCTTTTTATTGGACAAACCCTCTGAAATACTGTCCATCACTCTCATGCTGATGATGTCAATGAGCTTGTTGTGAATTGACTATGAGAAGCACAGTGTGCTCCTCTGCCTTGACATTGGTATCTATAGCTGCTCCGCTACTTGGCAAGTAACTCAACTGAAGTCTTTGCCATTTTGCACCAAACTCAGGGAATCGTCAACTAAATGCCTCATCTCTCTGGTATCGTCTTCCACAGTCCATCTGCATTGGAATCTATCAAGTCTGTACACTTTGCCCTTTCTACACTTGACCTAAGACAAGTACCATATTCCCTTTACATATTCATTGCTAGAGTACAGTTGCTGTCAGTTGGCTCCTTTTTGACCATCTGTTATTCTGTCAGCGACTCAAGCTTGAGATAAAAATACAATGCCAATCCAGACGAGCAACTTTGAGGGTCTCTCTGCCAGCTTTTGGAGGGCCAGTTGAAAAGTTTATTAGCATAAAAGACTCCCCAAGCACTTTAAGATCAACATAATAATACTGGGTAGGGTCTTCTTGCATCACTAACCCCAACGCTACCTACCACCAGTGGCAGGAGTCAATAAATATTTAACGTGCCCTATCCTGCAAATACAACTTGTGGCTGTTCGACATGTTATTCAGTCTTCCTGACGTACTGTAAAACCTCTGCAGTAAAACTTGACATTCACAACTCAGAGTGAGCATTAGAAGAAGAAGAAGAAGCCCTTGTTCTCAAAACTAGGTTGTGAGGGCCACAAGTACCTTCAAGTTTTTTGGTGTTTTTTTTGTAATCTTTTTTGATTGATGGGGTTTTCAGGTCGATTAATCTCCCGACTTGACCACCCTAATAGGGCCAAGGATAGCTGGAGAAGAGAGCGAGAGAGGGAGGGAGAGGAATAACTGACACAAAGAAAAACGAGGAAGACGACTGGGGAGGAGGCTCTGAAAGACATGATGGGAGGCAGAAGGGCAGAAATAGACGCGAGGAAAGCAAGAGGAGGAAGGGAGTTACAGAAACGGCAACCCGGCGAGAGACAACCGAGCTGGGCCTAATAGGCCACCGCTACCTTGAGAAGTGTAAAGTAGGTCTGGACAGTGCGGGCTATTTGCAGACTGAGCGGCATTACACAGTGTTAATAGGTTCAACCAGGGCTCCGCTCATTAATCAGAGCGAGCGCCGACTCCAGGAGCAGAGGAGACAAGGAGAGGAGGAGCAGGAGAGTGATGGATGGAAGCAGACATCAGAGGAGGAAAATGAGGTTTCTTCGAGCAGAGGTGAACGCCTCAAAGCCAGGCCTCTCTCTTTCCCTCACCTCTCTCATGCTTTCTGGTTCTCACCTCATCTGCAGCGCAATCATCTCTTAGTGCCCCCCGTGCCCCACCGACTCAGGGTTTCTCACATCTAAGCATTTATTAATCCTGAGATATTATCACCGGCGTTCTAAAGAAATAGTTCAGTGTTTAGGGGGAATGTGCTCTAAAATACGACGAGGAAATAAACGGTGCTGTCATGTCTGCACGGTGAATGTGAAGTACAGGCAGCAACCTGTTAGCAGACAAGCAGAGACGAGTGGGTTTTGTTTGGTTTGAACCCTTTTTTTAAAACAAAATCTTTACGTGATGAGTCATCAGCTGCTGGCTGTAGATTCATCTTTAGCGTACAGACGCATCTAACTTTGGGCAGGAAAGTGAATAAGTATACATCATGTCCCACAATATCAAATCATTCCTTTACATGAACATTTCACTGTAGTGGATTTTGCATGAAACACTGAAGAAGGAAAATCTTTTAAATATGCAATAAATCGTACGGTACAGACACGTGTACACAAGTGCAACTAAAAGTCTTTACTGGTGTACCTGATAGTTAGCTGTACATCTCTGGACAGGTAGATGAAAGTAACTCAGACTCAACTTGGATAAATCTGACATTAGAATGCCTTTTTAAAACCTTGAGGGTTCAGTGCTAATGCTGCTATTCACTAGCGCAGCGGTCCCCGACCTTTTTTGCACTACGAACCGGTTTTACTCAAGAAACTTTTCTACTGACCGGTCATTACACACAAAACAAAAAAAAAAGAAGTTTTTTCTATTGAAAAGTTTCACAAACAAAAAAAAAGTACTTGTTAAATATGTGTTTACATTTTCTTCTATCTCAGCATCGAGTCTTTCCCTCTTTCCAAAGAAGCTCTCCAGAGACATTTGGGTTTTTTTTTAAACATTTCGGTGACGGTTAGTCGACGGCTTCTTTAAACAGACGGGCATAAAAACTGACAGTCAAGTGCAGGAAACAAGCACAGACGGAAGAGACGGGAGGAAGAGCTAATCATTTTTCAAAATAAAACACTCTGTAGACTCTGCTTGAATTAAAAATAAAACAATAAAACTTTTTTTTTTTCTTACTGTGCGGCCCGGTACCAGATGATGACCCACGGCCCAGTGGTTGGGGACCACTGCGCTAGCGTATTCACTTTGGTTAGCAGCATTCGCTAAGACACCCTCCCCCCAGGATGTGCTGTAAAGAAATCCTGGCGAGGACCCTGATGGCATATATCCCTGGTAATTATAAAGTTTATCTTTTCTTTTTCACACCTGACATGACAAGAGATACATTTAACCGTCAGCTTGTCTACTTTTGATTGACACCAAATATGTAATGATGTAAAGTCTACTTAAGGATTCATGAGTGATTAATCAAAACCATATCTGATCATTAATTTCAAGCCAAAGTTACTGAGTGTTGAAGGGGTTAAACAAATGTTTGGCCTTACACCTGTCTGAGTAGCTGCACTGCAGCACCTGAGTGGGGACTAGAGGCTTCTTGGTGCACTAATGCATGTGAGGCACCATCAGTAAATTGCAGCCTCCATCAAGATTTAGGGAACATATGCAAACTGAGAAACAACCTAGACAACACTCTCTAGGTCTGCATGCACATCAATCTCACCATGCCACCCACCTCCACGGCTAAATGCTCCACCTGTGTGAACATATGACAAAAAGCCCATGCAAGGCTGGAAACGGTGCCTTTGCAGTCACAGCATCCACATTCCAAATTGAAACTTTTAAAAAAAGAAGCAACAAACTCGTCAACTCTGTGCCATGACAGCGTTTCCCCCCTGCAGCTTTTCAGCACCAGGCAGCGGGAAACTGGAGCAGTGGGGAGTCAGAAATAATAATACGAGTTCTCACTGCCTGTAATACAGCCACAGAGGAGCCGTTTTTTACTGCTTGTACAGTACCATGAAAAAGTATTGGCCCCCTTTCTCGAATTTTTATTTTTTTTAATATTTACCCCACTTAAATGTTCAAGAACATCATCAAACAACTTTAAATATTTGACAAAGATAACCAAAGTGAACACAGAATGCAGTTTTTAAACGATGATTTAATGTTTTAAGGGAAGAAAGCTATCCAGACCTACCTGGAACTGTGTGAAGAAGGAATCGCCCCCTTGTTAAATCATGAATTAACTGTGGCTAATTAGATTTTTTTTTGGAAAGCTGAGTTCAGGTTCGCTGACCACACCCAAGCCTGATTACCTCCAGACCTGTTCAATCAAGAAATCACTAAAACAGAACCTGTCTGACAGAATTAAGTCGGACAAAAGATCTCAAGAAGCTGCAACTAAATGCTGCGATCCAAAGACATTCAAGAACAGATGAGAAATAAAGTAACTGACATCTATCAGTCTAGGAAGGCTGACAAAGCCATTTCTGAAGCTTTAGGAACCACGATGAGAGCCTTTATCCACAAATAGACAAAACATGGAACAGTGGTGAACCTTCCTGACCAAAATGACCCCAAGAGCCCAGTGACGACTCATCCAGGAGGTCACAAAGGAACCAGGACAACATCTAAAGAACTGCAAGCCTCATGACTCAACAATAAGGAAGAGCCTGGACAAAAATGGCCTCCATGGCAGAGTCCAAGGCCAAAACTACTGCTGACCAAGAAGAAGATAAAGGCTCGTCTTGCGTTTGCAAACTAACATCTGAATGATCCCCAAGACCTTTGGAAGAATATTCTACGGACTGACGAGACCAAAGTTGAACTTTTTGGAACGTGTGTGTCTCGTTACATCTGGTGTAAAAGAACATCATCCCAGCAGTCAGACATGGTGGTGGTGTGATGGTCTGAAGATGCTTTGCTGCTTCAGGACGACTTGCTGTGACTGAAGGAACCATGAATTCTGCTCTCTACCAAAAGATTCTGAAGGAGAATGTTCAGCCATCAGTTGGTGACCTCAAGCTGGGGCGCGCTTGGGTTCTGCAGCAGGACAACGATCCAGAACACACCAGGAAGTGGACTTTTGAATGGTTTAAAAAAAAACAAAATTAAGGTTTTGGAGCGACCTGGTCAAAGTCTGGACTTGAATCCAATGATTCAACCTTGAAAAGACTGTTCATGCTTGAAAACCCTTCAAGTGTTGTTGAATTAAAACAATTCTGTGAAGAAGAGTGGACCAACATATCTCCACAGAGATAGTGAGATTGACTCATTGGCAATTATAGAAAATGCTCGATTTCAGTTGCTGCTGAGGGCGGCCCAGCCAGGTGTTAGGTTTAAGGGGCAGTTACCAGGAAGCTTTGAATAATTTTTTATTCCTTAATGGATAAAATCATCATTTAAAAACTGTATTTTGTGTTTACTTGGTTTATCTTTGTCTGATAGTTGCATTTGTTTGATGATCTTAAACATTAAAGTGGGAAAAATATGGAAAAAAATAAGAATTTGAGAAGGAGACAAATACTTTTTTAGTCTCACATCAAGAAAAAGAACACGTTAAATGTAAAAACACATTTATTCCTGCTTACAATAATGTACACAATGTGTTAAGGAATAAGGTTGTAATGTGTAATAAAATCCTAGGGTGAGCCTCAATGATGTGCTGGTGCACCAGAATTAAAAAGTTGGGCGTACCAGGGCTACCATTGTAAAAAAAAAAGTTGTTCTGGAACCCTGTAGGCATGTGAATGACTCGGCTCACCGAATGAACGGTCGAGCTCAGCGAGCGGGAGACTCGTCTGGAAGACCAATAAGGATGAGGTTCTGCTGACCTCTCTGTTTCTGCCGCCAATCTGTCATTTAACACCGCCGGCCGATCAGCGGCTAAATCAGTCGGTGGTTCTGACACTGACATCCGGCCTCTCGCTGTCTTAACTCTGGCGCCTCGTCTTCACCATAAAATGAGAAAAAAAGTTCACAAAACCTTAATATCTTTTTCATGACAAAAGAAAATGCATTAGCAAAAAAAAAATCCAAGTCAGCTTCATGATGGTTTGTTATTTAGCGATTTCATACTTTTTTCATGACTCAATATGTAAATTTATGCGCTTCGTGGTGCCCTCGAAAAATTCCCTACACAAATCCCTTAATAAATGTGTAAATTACGGTTGCGTAACGACGTGGCTGTCAGTTCTGATGCCGGAACGATGATTCAGAAACACACTGCAGAGCAAAGCTTAGACTTTCTTATTGTATATTAAACAGCGGGAGCGATTGCGAGACGCGCTTATAAATTGTTTACCGCCGGGCTTCAAAAGGTTTCCGGGAGGATTCCTGATGGCCCGGCCGGCCGGTTGACCTTCGAGCAGACGGGTCAGTGTGACGGCGCCGGATGAAAGAAGCAATTTAGATAAAAAAGCAGCAAGGGGCAGCCATGTTTAGACAGTACTACCCACCACCTCCACCTGCAAGTGTTTCCTTCCTGAGATGGCAATTAGAAAGTTGGCTTAGTTTTTCACCTTTCTGCTCTTTCACAGTCCTTTCAGTTGCTTCTATGAGCTGCGAGGCACACAGGAGAGAAGCTAATAGGTTAGCATTCCAGGGCAGAGATGGAGCGTAGATGTGGATGTCAGGAATCCACTTGTCTGAGGAAAGTGTTGCTCCACCATCGATGCCGGTCTCCGGACAAGCTGGACAGGGTGTCGGTGGGCTGAATCCGGTCCCCGGGGTGCCGCTGGGCCGAGAGGAAAGGGTTCGCACCAGTCTATCACGTAGCCCAGATCTGACTCAGATATGTTCAAAAACGAAATGGCATAATCGCTCGTCGATGCCAATGTCGAAAGTGTAGGAGTCGTCATCTGCTGCGTCTTATATCAATGAAATCTGGTGCGTCTTTCATAACGCTGCGGATTTGGACATTTATGCAAGAGAGATCAATTTATTCTGTCAACAGTTTGTTCTGGAGAGCTCTAAACCTTCCTCCTGATATCTTACTGAATGGAGAGCTGCCTCTGATGCTCGTCTCTCTCTCTCTGTGTCTTTATTAATATGGAGATGGAATAAAAGCAGGTTTCTCTTCTCGTCTCTCAGACTTCCTCCAAGTTAACGGCTAATTGAAATGTTTTGCTTCGTCATTATTCGCAAAATCAATGTGTTTTGATCCGATGAGGCGAAGTCTTGCACAGCTTCTATGAAAAGATAATTGATTCATACATTATGTGCTTGGTGTTGGTCACACGGCAGATTGAAGAAATGAGTCCTGGACACACTGTACCTTCTGTTTATCTGACGGGCTTTTGTGGTTTATTTTGCAAAATTAGAAACACATGCACCAAAAAAAACACTTTCCAAACCACCTTCTTATCATAATCATGAGTACATCTGATGATTTTCTATGTTTATTTTATCGTTACTTCCTGTCTAGCCACGATCTATGGATTCATGCTTTATTCATGAGTGGATCTACACTTATTACTATAGTACACTTATTTGCTTATATGTTGCTCTTGTCTTACAATTGTTCTTATTATTTATTAGACTTTAAAAAAAAAACGGGACTAATTTACAAACATGTCAACGTGAGCTGGCATGACAGTAAAAGCCAAAAGGCCACGATTCCTTTAAATAAACTCATTAATCGCAGACTTCTTCTGGTCTTTCTTTAGATTATTTTCAGCTTATCTTTATTTATTTTGACAAATCTGAATGCCATGTTGTTTTTGTTGTTTTTCATGTAATTAACAGAAAACACGGGGAAAGGTTGTCATATTTAATCACAGAACAACTGCAGGGCTGCAATTATTTTCATCATTAATATCATCATCCAACTTTAAGAAAGAAAAAAATAATTACTTTGTGTATAAAATGTCAGAAGATAATAATAATACTGCCCGTCATTATTTCCTGGAGCCCACGTTAGAATTTTGTTTTGTCTCTACAATATTTTGACTTTTGTTCAACTAGCAAATATTTGCATTACTGATTAATGAAGGATCCAAATAACAATTATTTTCA
>NW_007580219.1:24187-33385 GCF_000690725.1 Stegastes partitus | reverse complement strand
GGTGAGGACCTCCTAACTCCCAGTAAAACAGGTTTAAAACATGCATCTCTAAATCATTTCTCTTGCATAGAAAACGAAGCTGAGCTGGTGTTGAAACAGTTAATCATCCGTCTCCTACGTCGCCCCTGAAGGGCCCCAGAGGGAAACGCTGGATCCGTATTAATTGAGCTGCAAACTTTGACAGAAAGACAAGATCATTTCAGGGACACGTTAACCCTTCCCAGGTACCAGGACCAGGCCCGATCTGTTACGAAAACAGGCCACCGGCGCCGCTTTTATAGGCCACGCAGCGCCGCTGTGACTAAAACCGAAGCAGCTTTCGTTTGTGTCGTATCGAATTTAGCGCAGCTGATCCTTTTTAGAGCAGGTTCAGTGTCACTGACTCACTGTTTAAAGGCTGTTGTTTGCTTTCTAATTGTTATTGTTTTAAAGCAGAAATAAATCTGGCTCGAAACAACGTCCGTCCTGACACATGCTGATGCCTCAAACGGAGGAAAGGTGGACATTTAAACACCCTGAGATGTGGTAGCACCATCAGGAGACGAGTATCCAAGTAACCAAAGTCACTTATTCCTTTATTTTTATTATTATTATTGTCAGTGAGTCTCATTCTGTATGTGGGTGCCATGTTCCTGTAGATAGATGAATCCTACTTCTAGGAAAAGAGGTTTTTCTTTCTTTTCTAATGAGTCTCTTCGTGCCTACCCCCCCAACCCAAGAGCGAACAAAGATTTTTTGGAATATGCACAAGATTTAGCATATTTTACAAAAAAGATCTTCGCTACGCCGAGGCTGTTTGCCCTCGCAACGCACTGCCAGGCGCTGCTGCGTGCACACCATCCTGCCAACCCTCCCACACACACACACACACACACACACACACACACACACACACACACACACACACACTGACTTCAAATGCCAATTTTTACCTCCTACAGAAAGAGTTCTTCTTCATTCCCCGAGTAAGAAGAATAAAGTTACAATCGCTTTATATCAGGAAAAAAATTAGAAGTCATGCTTTGTTTTGGTGTCATAACGCATCGCTGTGAAATCTGCAGCACAACAACAACAACAACAACATGTTGCAGGTGATTTATTAGAAAGAGTTGCTGCTCAGAGAATAAAAGGGAAATGAGAGAAGGAAGAAGCCTTCAATGATGGTCTGATTAAATCACCTTGTGAACCCGTGTTTTGTTTCACTTTATAGGCTGGACTGTTGGCAAGAAGTCCAGTGATGGAGGTCTGAACCTGCTGCTGCTAAAATCAGAGTTCATACCAGATGTGTTCGGGCACAACGCTGAGTGTAGGTCGGCCATGTTTTGGCTGCACCTGGATCTCAACATGCAACCACTGCAGTTACAGATGATAAAAACGTGCATCAGCTTGCTCCTTGGGGTTCCATGAACATGGTTCTGGTGACCAACACAACCAGAATCCAGGCAGGAACTCTGGCACGGTGCTACCTTGAGCTAAACACTACCAGCATGCTAACTCGCTCACAATGACACGGCTAACGTTTTGTCACTTGGCTCAGGTGTGGCTGAGTTCTGGCAGTTTCCGCCGAAGAGATCATGGCCCGATTCTGGCAAGGGCGTCGGCGCCCAGACTCGGGGCCAACATTGGTTGGGTCTGGCATTTGTTTTTGGTCTTTGTGATTGTGGCTCAGTGTCAGCGAGCCGGACTCGGGGCCAGTGAGCTCGGGCCAATTCTGCGGCGTTATTCATACCGTGTTTTACCGGCAACTGTAGTCGGGCCAAGTTAGCGCTCCAGAATTGGACCATTTTGGCCGACCGGGGAGGATGTGTTGTAGTGTTTTCACCATCCCAGTGTTTCCTGTTGTCGTGCTAACAATTGCTAAATGAATGCTAGAAATATTTTAGCAGGTGTTTGGTGATAAATTGAATTATCGGATTATCACATTTCAGAGCTAATGGTTCTGTTTCAAAAGCAATGGGATCAGAAACGATGAGAATCCATCCTATGAGGAAACGTGGATGTCTGCACCGGATTTAATGTCGACCTGTCCAATAAAAACCACAAACACCAGCTTAAGGTTGGCGATGCGGGAAACACCGTCGAAGTGATTATTATCTGGGGAACATGGAAGCTGGTGCAACATCTCATCGGAGTCTCAACTAACTTTAGAAGTGAATGAATGTGATGAGCAGTGGAAGGAACGCTAACAATGTGGTACCAAAAGGCACTTTTCTGTATTTGTGTCTAGATGGTATCGATGCATGTCAAGAATGTGAACCTCATTTATTTTTGTTGTCCATCTGCACTGTTCCTAAATCATTTTCTTGTTCAGTGTTGCTTTTTAACACAACAGGAAACAATAAAACCTCATGGTGTTAATAAGATGTGCTCCTCACACAGATCAGTGTTGCTGCTTCTCCACCAGAGTCTAGATTTCTTCCTAAAACTGTCAACTACAGAACAAATCAGCCACACTTTAAGCATTGTGTCACTATAACAATATATTATAAGGCTTGTTTTCTTTTTCTTTTTTTGCGAGGTGGTGGACCTTGTGTTGTTTACCTACAAGCTTTTAGCACATTATTTTATTAATATAACTAAATTAGATGAGCAGACATGAAAAAAATTATTATTATTAATAAAGTAATATATGCAAAATAAGTGTCATATAAACTGTAAGTAAGAATGTCTTATGTGAAATGTAGTGCAAATAAACTGAATAAAGTGTACACATTTCATTTATAAAAGTTTATTTATTTAATTTTATTTTTATTCTATATACGACAGAAATACCCATGAATGTTACACCAGTGGTTGTAATGATTTTGCCCATTTTGATGACATTTTATGGGATTATTCGATCACTTTCAAGACTGAACCGGACCAAAGTCTTACTTCAGAGCAGGTCAGTACATAACACGGTTCATCTGACCTCCATGATGCTTCTTTGTGGATAAAAGTTTGCTAAACATCACAACAGTGCTTCATTTCTCAGCACTCTGAATGGTTTTGATGTGATTCACACAATCAGCGAGCGTGAACCTTGGAGGGGAGCTCACTAATTGTCACCTCAAAACGATTTAAAAAAATAATTCAAAATATTCTCCAAACGAGCCGCTTCTCTGAGGACGCTTCAGATTATAAAATAAATGTTTGCTTTTGAACATTCGGTTTCTTTTCTTTTGGTCCTTGATTGAAATTCTGCTCGTTTGTTTCTCAGCGCTGAGAGTTTTTTTTTGTCTTCAAGGAGGAGCGGGATCTGTAGAAACACAAAAAGGGTCGACAGGATTTGGTTTATGTACCAAAAGATGGAGAATTTTCACACTTTTACCAGAAGACAGAAACTCAAACTGTACCTTACATGCTTCTCGTTTTATCCAACTCTCTTTATTGTTTTAATTCAAATGATTACGAGACAAAAGTAAAACCATGTAACAGTCTGGAACAACCCGATCATAGCAGCACCGTGGCGTCGTCCCGTCTTTACGGCTCGTTAGACGACAAATCAGATCCCGTGATACAGATATTATTTTCCCGCTGCCTTCTTTAAAGCAGCATGACTCACCAACGCGATTCAGATCTATAATTAAAAGTTCTATCCCTTCCAATGCTGACACTTCTTCGCGGCGCACGTCAGCGGTTCGCACAGCTCTGCTCTGCATCACAGGGAATTAGCCGCACGCCCACGAATTTGCCTGGTGTTTACAAAACCCATCATTTAGGTGTAAATGTGTTCGCTGCCCTCTGACTGATGACTAAACCGCCGCAGCATATCAAACACGCCGACACTCGTGACGCGGGTGGAGCTGGCGGTGGTGATAACCTGTTTACGCAAAAAAAAAACAGCACGAAAGCACAAAAAAATAATAACGCAGAGTCGTGGTCGGAAACCCAAACAACCGGGATGGACGCTTGGTTGCTTCACCAGCTACTCATCAGTATAAACATGAGCCTGTCAATCACAGCGGTGCTAGCCTCAGGGTTTCCTCCTGGAAAACGTGTAGCCGAGGTCGAGGATGTAGCTGCATGGTTAGTCATCCTGGAGCATGTCAGCTAATAAAATCTGTTATGGGGATGATTTTAGAAACATGAACGCATTGGATGCTGCAACCGTAGCAACCTATGAGGTAACAGGTAGGGTGAATACATATGAGCAAACTTTACCCTGACCATCTCCATGAACACAAACCATCTCTGAGGTTTCCCATGTACAGCTCAATAGCAAACACATCCAACATTACAGCAACATTATGATTGTCCTCCAGTCTGCCAACATGTGCAAAAGCTTCCATCAATGGCAGCTTTACCAAATGAAGACACATGAGGCACAAAGAGAGACAACAGCACCATGTCTACTGAGGTTCTGAGGCTCGGAGGAGGACCATGGTTCTGCTGAAAGCTCCGGAGCTCCAGCAGAACCAAATTTAGACGCATATAAACAGCTTTAAAAACTCACTCCGCCCCTTCTTGACAATGTCAGTGCACAACATCACGTTCTCAGTTCGATATAAAGGAGAAGACACCGTGGATGTGTCGCGGTTCTGACTGGTGCTGCAGCTTCAGCCCCATTTGAGCCAACTTGTCCACATGTAGCAGGTGTCTCACAAAATGAAGATATGTTTCTACTATGTGGCCTGTCATCCACATGAAAGATTTACGGCATTAAAAACGATTCTTTCAAAAACCAAAGTGAAGATCTGTGAATCCTCCGTTGATGCGTCTGCATGTGGACGTCAATAACCGGGTTTTAGGTTTCCAAACATCACTGCCTGTGACAAAATATGTTCTTTACATCACATATGCGACCTGTGTTTACATTTGGAAACAGCGTGGACGCCCTCAGAACTGTGTTGTCTCTGGTCCAGGTCCAGATACCGCTCCATGTACAAGAACACAGGCGAAGGACGACGTTAAGGACGGTTACTTTACGAGAGATGGAAGCTTACTCTGATTGGACAGGATTTGGGGAACTACTGCCACCTGAAGTTTTGGCATGATTACAAATGTGCTTAACAACACACTTATGCAGTTAGATGTGGATGAATTTATTTTTCTAAAAACGAGGTGGTGTGTAGGGGGGAGGATATTCAGTTTTATAAAAACCCTGCTAAGGCCTGACAGCAACATGGCTGCATTATGTACTAGGTAGAGGTTCTCATGGCTTCACCCAAATTTGAAGACCCAACAACTTCACCACACTAGCGTCATGTGCTAAACTTGTTCCGTTACAAGTGGACTTTTAAGCTGAAATGACATCTGGATTGTCCTGCAATTAGCAAGAGAGAAATAAAAGAAAGCTTGGATGTATTTTACCAACTTCTGCAGTAAGAACAATGTTCATTTTTCTGTCTTTTTGGGTTCCGACTCCCCTGAAGACCTCCAGTAAGACCTTGATCAGAGCTAGTCTCACTTTGACTGCTGTGTGAAGAGACTGAGTCCTACTAATCAGTCAGTTGATATTTTCAGTTCAACAAATCCCTGAAATGTCCAAATTCTTCAAGGTGCATAAAAAGTTTCAACCTTTAAATGCCTCATTCATTCATTTTCTGGTTTGTTTTGTTTTGTTTTTTTCACCTGGAACTCGTCAAACTATTTGTTTTGGTCTGGCATCAAAATGTCAAAAACATCTTTTTTTATTAAACAAATGTCGTCGGGGATGTGACCATGAAGCCTATTTTTATAAGCAGTACGTAGGTTAGAGGATCGTAGGAAAACAGCATTTTCTTTCCATTCTGATGGAGTTAGATTTGGTGCTTCCTGTAAATCAGATTACTTGAAAGTACAACGACAGCATGAAGACAGCAATGGTGGAAATACCTGCTGACCTTAAGAGAAGTCAGGACTGATGAGGGAATCTCCTCCTGCACATGGACACATTATTGTTATTATTAGAAAATGTTCCAAGCAATATGATTTTCATATTTGGCTTAATCTGTCTAGATAAGAGCTGACAATACATCTACATACGTACATTGTAAAGGTATGTATGCTATGTAAACGTGCAAATCAAAAATGAATCCATTAATGTACAGAAACAAGAAGTGAAGGAAACGTTCTCCACTCTGTCTCCGTGTTCGTTCTTTGATTGCAGCTGTAGTTAACATTTGTACAGTCGGAGCGTCTGCTGTTTGGGGAAATAAAGACAGACTGCACAAACACTCCAGCAGCTAAATGTGCTGTAAGTAAAGCGAGACACAATCCTGGTATTGTTCAGTAAAAAAAGAAAGAAAGAAGCTATAAGAGTGATTAGTTGAGCACAGATTCAATCAGAGCGTTTTCTCAGACAAACTGCTTTTAAGTTATTCAAGTCGAGCCAAGTCAGCTTCACTGATATAATTCATCCAAAACTAAATTCCTCTAATTTAAAAGGAGACATAAAAAAAAACAATAATGTTACATCACATATTCAGAAAAATATTTTCTGAGAGCCGTACGAGACTAAAATTACCTTGACAAGCAAAGAGCGGTTTATCAGGAGCAGGAAGATCACAGCGGGAGAGGAGCGCCAACTTCTTGATTCTAGTGTTGGTCACTGGGAGGTTCTCGCCTTTAAGGCAACAACCAACCATCCATCCATACCTGCTTTGTCCTGTGGACGGTCACTGGATGGGCGAGAGCAGGGATCTCCATCTCCGGTCCTCGTAAGTTACTGTCCTGCATGTTTTAGACGTTACTGCAACACACCTGACTCACATTAATGGATCATTAACAGACTTGTGTAGAACTTGACAACAAGCTGTTGGAAACGTCTAAAACCTGCAAGACAGCAGCTCATGAGGACCAGAGTTGGAGATTCCTGGGCTAGAGGCGTTAAAACACCCTTAACAGGCTGACAGTCCTCAACCACAACCAATTTAGAATCAACAATTAACTAACTTTTTTATGTTTTAAGTTTTTACAATTTTTTTGTTCTGCCTTTCCATCCATCCATCATCTATACACCACTTAATCCTCACTAGGGTCATGGGGGGCTGGAGTCTATCCCAGCTGACTCAGGGTGAAGGCAGGTTCACCTGGACAGGTAACCAGTCTATCACAGGGCTACACTTAGAGACAGACAACCAAGCACACTCACATTCACCGGCGACCTTCTAGCTATGAGGTAGCAGCGCTAACCACAGATCCACCTTGCAGCTTGTATTGAATAAACCATCATAAGCAAATATTTCCATTTGCCACATACACTAGTAATTTCTTAACACATTATGTAAAAAATTGTCTGCAGGAATCAAGGTTGTTTTTTTTTCATTACATATTTGTTTATTTTGACATTTAACTTCTTATACAAATGATTTCAATGAGTAGAATGTGGTTTATCCTTGGCTGTATTATATAGAAGTGATAAATGTTGGTTTAATTTCTGGCTCTTCACTGCGACACGATGACAGTTTGTAAAGTCTATACCTTACTATGTTCAGTGCTGTGTGATGACATATGCTGTAAACTTCGCTATACAAATGGAATTGAATTGACACTCATGCAGTTCGGAGACAATAACCCGTGTAGTTTTTTGAGCCAAAAATTTACCGACGTCCCCTGAACGCCTCACATACACGCTCTCAGTGTCCACTTTGATTTACTGATTGTCCCTAAACATCTCAAACAACTGGTAGAATCCAAACCCTTCACACTTTGCATGCATCAGTGGATGTTAAGATGCAGATGAACACAGAGAAGCTTCTAGTCTCCGCTCACATTCTGCAGTTAATATGGAAAGTCATGTAGGCGTTGCAGGGCACCATCCACCAAAACTGAAAACAGGCGATCAATCTGAAGGTTTAGTCACAGTTAACCACAACGGTTCCACTCTGTAACCCTGTAGCTGAGTCAGAGAACAGGTTAGTTATGGTTTACTACAAACATCTCAACAAAAACTTACGATTTTATGACACATAAACTGTAGATGTGCCCTTTTATGGACATCATATTCCTTTTTATAGCTGCGTGCAAATGAGTTAGCGCAACATTTTTTACTCTTCCTCCATCAATGTATTGTTTGGAGATTAAAGTGAATAAATCTACCTGAAACATTAAAATTGCATAAAGCTAATATTGGATTTTAAAAAGTTATGGGAACACGTCCGCCCACCTCCAGCGGAAGCTACACCCTGGAAACCTAAAATCTTTTTTGCCGCATTCGGTCCGACATCAAAAAGATCCCCAAAGCCACAATAAAAACCAATTAATGAGACGTCAGGTAAAAAATGTATGATTCCAATCAACAGGAGGAGAATATTAACGGCAAATATCAGAGTCGGATTTAATGAGAAAAGTTTGTCCAAGACGTATAAAACTAAACTGCATCCAGTGTTTCTACAGTATGGAACATTAAGGTACGTATGCTGTATGTGTGAGGACTGAAATGAGATGAGTTACGGTGCGTTCTGCTTCATTCCTCCTTCCAATTAAAATGCACACGGGCAGTCAAATAGGCACATCCGTACCCTGGTAGTCTAATCTGCTCTCTGTGAATTGATTGAACACACTTAATAGTTTGGTCCCGCAATGCCATTCTGTTAGCATCTGAATATTAAAGGTAGACGGAGGACGAATGGTTTCGTGATGCAGCTGCATCATTATATACAGAAGAAGAAGAAAACAAAAACAGCCACCTTTAAAGAACTTAAAGCCTATAAAAAATGAGTTCAGGGATGTTTTTGGAGTGCTGGAGGGTTTGGAGTGAAATGCAGAGGCAGTGAAGTGGCCACATGTAGTAACTAAGAGGCCTCTTCATGTAGAGAGATACAGCTGTGTGGAAGTTTTATACCAACTAGTGCCGGAGTCAGAACCTCAGGATGCAGGCAGGATGAGGATATGCACAGTCACTCAATGTAAAACCTGCTTTTATGTCGGATATCAAGGCTGTCGGATTGTCAAGTTGGAGGTCGAGATACAAGGAGGGTTTGATGCTGGAAGGCTCATTAGTTGTTAATATTTATTGTTCATAGTTGTTATAATAACTAGTAGGGCTGGTCCCAATAGCACTTTCTGCTCTCTAGATATTCAGACCCAATTAATGATGAATATCCAAATATTCGGGGGACCACTTCCACCCCAGGGGTGCGCTATGACACAGTGGAAGTGGTTGGAACGCAAAGGCAGTACTTGGCTGCTGATGCTAGTTTAGTTAGTGGTCACAGTTCTGTTTTCATCATCAGTGGCGGCAGCGATGGCGCCACTATTCATGTTTACTTCCATAAACACTGAGCACGCTCGCTG
>NW_007580219.1:17029-23992 GCF_000690725.1 Stegastes partitus | reverse complement strand
TATGTTAAGGCTGTTTTTTATGGGTTCTGTTTGTTTTTCCTAAAAACAGCAAAGCATAGCAAAGTTTTGGGGTTGTTAAGGGTCAGATTATCGAGTCACGACTGTACTTCTTTGCTAAATGTTGATTGCTTGTTTTCTGAAATGATTTTCCTCAATAATACCATGTGAAGGCTTGTAAAAGGCGTTAAATGTCTGCAGTGAGACTAACTAACATCTCTGATTAACACCTGCTTTCCCTAAACTTGCCTCTTCTCCAACTTTTTGATTAAAGTTCTGCAATTAGCGGATAAGGAGGTGCACAGACACAAACCTCACAGGAGGGAATCATGAAATCTTTAAGTATATTTTGATTCTAAAGTATGGTTATGCTTGTTAGCACAATGAAGCTAATGCTAACCCATGTGTTGACTTCTTTGGGTTGCTTTTTGTCGCACCGCAATGTCTGATGTTCAATTACTACATGGAAGAAACTAATAACTTGGACAATTAATTTGTAGCAACGTATTTATTGCATTTTTTCTGGGAATAAATAAAAACTTTTCACACTAGCAGCACAACAACTCTGTACATTTGAACATTTTGCACATACTTTACGTTTTATTCAGTTTCAGAGTCAAATTCAGCTTCACGTGGAGTTAAAAGGAACAGTTTTGAAGGAAAAGCGATTCTGTGTTTAACAGTTTTTATCACTTTACACCTACAATGAAAACGTAAAAGCAAAACGTTTTTATTTCGCTAAACTAAGAAGCGACTATGCGGTTGTTCGGAGCCCAGTGCTCAGACCCAGTCAACAAAAATACATCACGTCTCACCTGACGATGCAAATAAAGTGGAACAAATAAAGAAAAAATATGCATATACATTTTTTATGTTAATGTTTTTATCTCCTGCTGTTAATAAGCCAGATGTAATATTGTCTTAAGCTGAAGAGATTTATGTTGGTATGCGTGCGGTGCATGTTGTTAATTTATTGTTGTGGTACCGAAAATACTCATTATTTCTGCTCATTTTTAATCTGTTTGGGAGGCGGAGGGGGAGTTTTAATTTTTCTAGGACACACACAAACACACAAACACACACTAATGCATACACACAGAAAAGCGTACTGTCATACCTGACAGTACACACACACACACACACACACACACACACACACAGCGCGCCCGGTGTTTACCTGATGCAGTAGTTTTTAATATTCCACCCACCAGCCAGTCGTCACTGACAGCTGAAATAAATGAATTTATCGCCCCCTCATTCAAGCGCAAGGACACCGAGTCATTCACAGCCATGTGCAGACGCAGAATCAACTTATTCTTATGAGGTGAGCTCTTTCGTCCTCTGTTTTCCCCGTTTCGCTCACGCACACAAACTGTACATGTGCAGTCGTTTCAGAAAGCGTTGCGTCTCCTGTACTGTACGTGTGCTTCTTTTGCAGGCGGTTGCATAATTATCTGACAGACGATGAAGGAAAGTGTTCGAATCCAAGGACAGTCACCTCCTGAGCATCTCCACGGTGCTCCGTTGGAATCTGTGCTCTCATTTAAGCACATTTTTTTCAGATTGCTATACAAATACAAACCTCTTTTTTCTACATTCAGTAATTTAATTTCTCTCTGTGTTCATGTCCTTATGTAAGGCTGCCTTCAACGGGGGCGTCGTTTGCCGCTCGCTGAAGAATGAACCTCCGTGGCCTCGACGTGAACTCTGAGCTTTCAGAAAATTTCCACTTAAGAGGCCATTATTACCGTTTACACGGTACTCGCGACCCCACTTGTAGGCAGTCTGAAAATAAAAACATTCCCACTGTGGACTGATGGAGAAAGGCACAAACAAAAACTGAGCAGAATCAGAGGTTTTTGACGATCAACAAAATCCAAAATCTACGCCCATGTTCTAGCAGAACACACCAGGGCCTCCAGCTGCACTGTTGGTTGTCAGATTACTACATTATGAAGTTATCTAAATAAACAGAGAGGAACGCCGCTATATGACTAGTTATTTATGTGATGGCTACCCTTTATCAACACCTTACAATGCTGTGATCGGCACTGGACATAGAGCGAGTCGGTCGATGATCGGAAGGTCGGCGGTTCGATTCTGCTCTGTAACCTGAGTCATGGTCGTCGTGTCCTTGGGCAAGACTCTTCACCCACCTGCCTGGTGTGAATAAATGGATTGTTTGAGGTGGTGGTCAAATTAGGCCTCGTCCACACGTAGCAGGGCAGCTCACAAAACGAAGATATGTTTCTACGATTCATCCTGTCATCCACATGAAAACGCAGATATATGGCGTTAAAAGCGATTCTTTCAAAAACCAAAGAGAAGATCTGTGAATCCTCCGTTGATGCGTCTGCATTTGGACGTCAATAACCGGGTTTTAGGTTTCCAAACGTCACTGCCTGCGACAAAATATGTTCTTTACATCACATATACGACCTGTGTTTACATTTGGAAACAGCGTGGACGTCCTCAGAACTGTGTTGTCTCTGGTCCAGGCCCAGATACCGCTCCACGTACAAGAACATAGGTGAAGGACGACATTAAGGATGGTTATTTTCCGCCATCTTGCCATTCCACGTCCAAGACATGTTCTCCATCAAAGACACCGACACCGGGACGCACTGCCAGCTGGTGGGAGAATTTTGAGATGGAAATGGCGTGACAACTTCCATACGTCCCGGTCGTCGCTCCTGTTGTTGGAGTTCTTACATCCTCATGTAGAATATAAATGTGCTTAACAACACACTAATGCGGTTAGATGTGGATGAATTCTTTCTAAAAACGAGGTGGTGTGTTTGTAAGCTTTTTTCTAGACGAAGGGGGCAGGATATCTGGTTTTACAAAAACCCTGCTACATGTGGACAAGGCCTGAGTCCCCCCAAATGTAGAAAAATGCTCTGCTTGAAATAATAATTCCAAAGCTGAATTATTTCACTAATAACTGCTTCGTGAACACGCGTGTGCTCGAGGCTTCAGGTTGTACTTTTACACTTATATAAGGAGAACATGGGACCTGGATTGGCTCTGAAGTGGTTGTGATGTTACGAAACCGCTCTTAAGGTGTTAAAGTCTAATTTAAGCAAAGCATAGAGAAACACTTCAGCAGACGAAGGAGACAAGACAGCCACGCTCTGCAAATGTAAAATGCACAGATTGTCCATAAGCTTTAACAGCAGCGCACAAGTTTGAGGTTGTGATACCGGTGAACGTGTCACTGAAAGTTCTGTGCATGTGCGTCGTTATTAATTAATGCAAATAGAGCATCTTGATTAAAAAACCAAATATAAATACTGGATATCTGTATCATGACTCACTGTGTTATTGTGTAGGTGGTCATGCAGTGCCAGGTTACCTGAAACAGGATTATTGAAATCTCATTATGTGAGTCACTGCTGTGTTTAATCAGTTGGAGAAAATGTGAATAATTAGTTGGGAGGTTCAACCGGTTTACTGCAAACTGAGGGATGGAGTCAAAGATCTGTGGATGATTTTCAGTAAAGCCAACCAAATCTGAACTAAATCTCCCCCCAAACTGGGATATTCATGCATTCAAACTTAAGAAAGTTGGATATTACTACATAAAAATAAACTGAAATGCACCAAAATGCCCACAGACTTGAATATATCTGCACTAAAATGTCCAAAACCTGAATTTAAACCCATTAAAACATCAAAAACTTGGATATTAATGCACTAAAATGTCCAAACAATGGCATATAGCTGCACCAAACGCCCCGTCCTGTTGGCCCGACGTGATTTTAATTGTTATTTCAAACATTACTTTCCCATGTTCCACGTGTGTGAGCTGGAGATCGTCAAGGAAGACGACGGTATTATGATTAGAAACAGAGCGTTAATTTAAAGCGCATACATTCTCGGCGCCGCCATAAATCACTGGACGGCCCATTCACGCTGCGGCTGATTGGATAACGTGTTGCAGAGCTGAAGGATTGATCACCGGAGACTCCATCGATGATTTCTTATTAATGTGTGAGTGTTATGCACAAGTTGGGAGATCAGTTGTTGACTCGTATGGCATTGTAATCACGTCTCTGGGTGAAGGTTAAACGGCTGCCCCTTGCTGATAAGGCGTCCGTGGTTCCTCCACTGCCACTCTAGTCTTACCTCAACTTAACTTTACTTTGGAGGTTGTGAATTAAAACAAGCATTAGACGGAGCATTTGATCTGCCGGGGTCGGTTACATCCAGCACACTGTACTGTGGGTGGGAACAAAGAGTTCAGCCTCAGATCTTCTAACTGCGCACCTCTCAGGCAGCGCTGCTCACAGAACACACTTTCAAAGACGCTGTTGTTCTTTGACATAAATGGTTTTCACAGGAACATTATGTGCAGCGAACGCCAGTAAGGAAAAATATGACCATGTTTATTGTTTCAGCTGACCTTTTAGAACTGCACTCGGAGCAGCTGCTCATCGTAAGACTGTGTAAAGTATTGTATTTGCACATTTCTCTGGCAGGCGGAGCCACTGACGTTTTTTTTGCTTGTTTGTTGGCGAGTTTTATGGACGTTTTGCTTGAGACGGACGTGGTTTAAAGGAGCCTTCACTTAGGATGTCGTCATACACCTTTGCAACAAATGGGCCAATAAAACTGTTCCATTTGTAAACCCTAGCATAAAAAAATAAAAATAAAATGGAAAAACATAATCCTACCAACCTCTACCGCCTTCATGAAACAGGGCATAGATATGTATAATAAAGGCTAGATGTCTCGTCTGCGCTGCCGGCCAATGGAATCGCACGGCCACACCTGCGGCCATCTTGGTACGGTCATAGTGGTGCATGTACTTTTTTAAATAACCATAACTTGGTCAATTTTCTACCGATTTTCAAACGGTTTGCTTTGTCAGAGGTGTAGTTATAACGCTGCACTGATGGATTATTACACTCTCATGGCCAGCAACAATTTTAATTATTTTGTATTTTATTTGTATATTTGTCATTTGAATTGTAGCCACGTCAATAACGCTTGTAAGAAACCAAACTGTTTATAAATCCGTAGAGAGTGTTTACGTTTGTGCAGATCACTCACCTTCCCGCATGTGCCACAGGTTCCGCCAGAGAGCTTCCCCGTGGCAAGATGGCCGCCGGTGATGCCGTTCGAGACTCCGCCTTAAGACATCTAGCCTTCATTATACATATCTATGGGTAAAGCTGGAAAATGTACTACCTTGGCTGCATTTTTGTGTAAACATCACAGTTATACTACGGTAAAACACTGGATGTCTGGACGTCTGTGTTTGAGGAAGCTGAAGAACCTGGAGAGAACCCATGCTGCACGGGGAGAACATGCAAACTCCACACAGAAAGATCCTGGGTGTCCTCCCGGCGACCTTCCAGCTGTGAGGCGACGATGCTAACCACCACTCCACCTTGCAGCCCTGTTTGCATATCATACTTTTGATTATAACAACCAAAATGGAACAGATTTTCAGTATATTTATGGACTCTGAGTGGTGAGTAATTCCAAATTTAAGTCAGATGACAAGCGTCTACTTTCTTGCGCTGGTTTGTGAAACTGCACGCCATATTGTGCTTGCTCTTAGTAACTTGGAGCATCATGCAGAAGAAATGTGTCATCTTGGCAAATGCTCCTGAGTTTTGGGTGTTGGATTAACTGTTTTGCAAAAGTGACTTCTGCTGAGAAATATGTGCTTCGGATGATTGAATAACCTGCTGTGTAACGGACGAGATGCATCCTTCGCTGTTTTTTTCCAGTGGATCAGAATCACAGGCCGTGCACCACGACGAAATAACCTGGACTAACATGTGGGTGCACGACGCAGACATTTGCATGTATTTCTTGCCGAACACGTCCACACATCACTTCAGTTATCTCCGAGATGGCTGAGGTTTGGGGGAGATTAAAAGGAAGACTAACTGTGAAGTTTCAATTCTGTCTCCTCTGATAAAGATCGTTCCTGGGAGCTATCAAAAGAGGAAAAGAATGAGAGAGAGACACAGAAGATGGGTGGAGAAGAGGAAGAAATTAGAGGGATTTACGGCGTTTTTGTGTCACAGGTGACGTGTATTGTTCTAAAATAGACACTCAGGCTGGGAGGAAATTTAAAAAAAGAGAGAAATCTGAACAAACAGCGACAAAGCAAAGGTGCAGAAGCAAAAGAATATCACCCGGTTCACGTATTAGGATGAAAAGAAACCCACAGTTTGAAAGAGAGAGCGATGATTAAATATTGATGCTGCTTGTGAAATGACTAATTTTAGAGGCTCCTTACTGTAACTGTTGTTCTGCCGCTCCTGCAGCATATGGCGTATAAGTACTTTATTTCTCTGAGGCGCATTTGAATCCGAGATTTAATTTTAAACAGATCTCAGCGGCAGTGACACAAATGCAGAGTGAAAAATAAGAAGGGGAAACAGCGATGGGTTCGGGGGAAACGCTGCAGAGCCGTGGCTGTGATCCGGAGCAGTTTACAATGAAGGCAAACAGCAGAACACGGGCAATTTTCAAATATATGCCTTTCAGAAAATGAATATGTCCCAAAGAAATAGCACGGTAAATGAAAAATTGGTCTCGACTGGGTAAAAACACTTTTTTTTTCACTGCGCGATTCATTTTTGTTGCTCACATTTTGCTCGTCTGTTGAAGTTGCCGAAATCGAAAGCTTCTTCCAGTTTATTTATTTATTTTTTTGGACATGAAAGCCGTCACGGTAGAGTAAGAACATGTCAGTCTTGTACAAGCGTGCGTGTTGCTTTGTGAGACGGATGCATTGAGTCGTATTTGTCGCAGAATTTCTTTGGATGTACAAGCCGCTGCTCGGTAGTTTGAAAGGGCCTCGTAACCTTTAGCGTCCTCATAAAGGCCATTATCAGAAAACTCTGAGTCGTCTCAATGTCATGAGAACAGAATGTACAAAACCAGATCGGGCTGAAATGTCAAGTTTATGTTTAGACATCACCACAGCCCAAACTGTTTGGT
>NW_007580219.1:11365-16198 GCF_000690725.1 Stegastes partitus | reverse complement strand
GCGCCTCCAGGTGGAGTTTCTTACTGCTCATGCTGGACTTGCAGCTTGTTTGTTGTCTTTAATGTTGGAATAACCTGATGGAGAAGTTCAGCGTTGGCCTGCACGAGGAACCATGGGAATGTTAAATGAATAGTTTTGTTATTGTTGTGTATCGGTTGTAGCATTTCCTCTTTGCTCTTCCTACCAGGAAGTGTAGACAGGAAGTGATGTGTTGAAGCAGACACACCTGTGAGCTGAGTGTGGCAAACACAGGAGGCATGGAGACCAGCATGGTGAGAGTTCAGAACAGGTGATTTCAGAATCAGTTTCTGGTTGTCTTTGCTTTAAATTGGACGTTTTAAAGCAAATGGAGCGGCTGTAGAACCCAGAACCTGCTGGATACGTGACATGTGGTCCTTAAGAAGGTGTGACTCTGAGCTGGTCCCAGGAGCAGGACTGGATTCACCTCATTCCACCTCCTCTATGGCTGCTTGGACATCTGTGCCTTGTTGGATTGTGTTGAGGTAAGTCTCCTGAATTTCTTACTAAATCTTCACACGGCTTCTCCCCTTTTCTCTTACCTCAGCTCAGTCTAATTGCTTTTACTAGCCTCACCCACCTTCCTCTGATTTCACCAACAGTCACATACACTCCAGGCCACCTCATCAACTGCACTGAAGTAAATAAAGTGAAATAAGCTGAAGTGAAATGTGCGAGTTAATTGAAATGTTGCTGAAATGCGTTGAAATGAGATTAAATGACATGGAATCAACTGGAATGAACTTCTCTAACAGTTGGAAGTTGTTTTGTAATTAACTGAAGAGCTTTTGAGTTTCTTCATCAGGATACTGGAATATATATTTATTTTGTCTGTTTCTGATTTTAAATTGGGATTGAATGGATCGTCTGTGACATCTCTGTGTTGGATTTTGACTGGAGAGGTGTTTAGCCTGATTTTAAAAATGAAGATGAACTTGATATCTATGGTTCTGTTCTGTTTTGGGTGGTTTTGCATGTATTTTTGTAGCAATGAAGTTAAGCTGACCTGGTTATCCATAACGTTAATTAGTTATGAAAATAGATTTTAAAGCAACATGTCAAGAATAACCTTTATTCTCCTGTCTGGCGCCAAATTCAATTTCTCTAATTTGGACATTAGGGATCCCCTTTCGTTCCAGGGTGAGGTTGTTTTTTGCTATTTGTATGACCAAGAGCATTGTGTACAGTGGCCAGGAAGCGCAAAAGAAATCTACAAACTCCTGAAACACTTGGTGACCCAAGATGGACAGCGACCCGAGTTATGTTTTGCCCAATACGAGCTGATTAATGCGGTTTTCTGGTCCATGCCCCTTAAAAATTCTAAAGACGGAGCACACAAAAAACAAAACCGCGTTAATCAGCTCATGTGTGCCACAAAACGGGCAAAACATCACTTGGTCGCTGTCCGTCTTGGGTCACCATGAACTCCATAAATGACAGCAACAACTCTTATTGGCTGCTCCCCTTTACCACTTCTAGTTCAGTCTCAGAGTTGGTACATTCCCTTTCCGGTTGATTTTACTTGTAAAAGTGTTTCACCACTTGTAAATTTCTTTTGCACTCCCTGGCCACAGTGATTCTGGCCCGCCACGACAGACACTTCTGTAGCGGTTAATGGTTTCTGGACAGTGTTCTTATGTAGAAAACAAGCCTATGTATACATGAACAGCAGTTCTGTAGACACGTGGGTTATGGAGTCGTGCCGGTTTTGCAATGAACGTCAACTACCTGTTTCATCAGCACGTGGAAAACCAGCCACTGCACTTTGTTTACTTGAGTATTCAATGCATTTTTGATTGATAACACGAACAACTATCGTTTAGAAAAGTTCTAATTTACACTACATAACAATGTGCACACGCTTACTGCTGGGAAATGTGCCAGGAAAAGGAAGGACTGTGTCTTTGGAACTGGCTTTTGTTGTGTTTCGGAGTTGCAAAGTGATTGGAATTGATCAGTGAGTAAAACCACGAACAGAAACTAGATTTTGCTGTTGTACTCACAGTGCCGTGGAAAGGCCTTTCATCTCGAGATGTAAGCTAAATCACAACGGCAGGAGGCACACAGTATTTAGAGCAAATTAAAATGGGAGCAGATTCAAAAATGGGAGGTTCTGGCTTGTGAGAAAGTATACCTCGATACCTAGATGGTGGCTGTCTGACTGTTTTGAATGCTGGCCAGTCACTGCATGAAGGGCGACCATCAGTTTTGGAAAATTACAACAGAAAGGTCGTCACAGACCGAATATTGCAAAGGTGTGGGTGGAGCTGGTCGCCGATGCTATCCAACTATCTGACAGAGCATGCATCCTGCTGACTGGCTTGTAGCTGCTATGGGTTTGTTACCAGTGAAGGCCTAGTTTGTTTTTTTCTTTCCTTTTTTGCATTTGAGTCCACTTTGTAGAGAGAACAACAGCGAGCTTCAAATCCTGGATCACCAGCATAACAACAACCAACAATAGAAAAGACCGCAAAGGTCAAAGCTGCAGCTCCCTACATGAAACCAAACAAACCAAGACTGAAATAGAGATCAAGCTTGAAAGGGAAAGAAATAAAATAAAGGAGAGAGACAACAAGAGCAGCAGAGAATGAAAGAGAGAGAGAGAGGGAGAGAAAGGAAGTGTGAGATAAAATGAAATAGAAATCCAGAGAAAGGAAGACTTAGAAGGCTCGCCTTGATGATTCATTTATGTGCTTAAACCTATTTTACACCGCCGCCCCTGTTCATTCCCCAACAACAATAGGTGGTAATTTCCCAAGTGTTGATAAATTATATGGCTCTCTCTGCAAGCAGAACACACTGCTGTACTATTAGGAGGGAAAGCAAATGCTGCTTAAAGAAGCAGAGGATTGTAGGATTGAGGGAGGGAGAAAATGTAGATCCAGGAGAAGGCATGTAGGGTTGGTTCTTCCATCTGCTGTCCCCACTCTCGCCCAACCGGTCGAGGCAGATGGCCGTCTTCCCCGAGCCTGGTTCTGTCAGAGGTTTTTGGTTCCTTCCCAGCCGCTTGCTCAGAGGGAGTCCAAAGGCAGCTTGGGATTGTTGGGTTCTCTGTTTAAATGTGTAAGGTCTATAGCAGGGATCTCCAACTCCGGTCCTCGTGAGCTACTGTCCTCCAGGTTTTAGACGCTACTGCAACACACCTGATTCAGATTCATGGATCATCAACAGATTTGTGTAGAACTTGACAACAAGCTGTTGGAGATCCATTAATGTGAGTCAGGTGTGTTGGAAACGTCTAGAACCTGCAGGACAGTAGCTCACGAGGACCAGAGTTGGAGATCCCTGGTCTATACCTTACCATGTTAAGTGCTGTGTGATGACATATGCTGTGAACTGCGCTATACTAATAAAATGGACTTATTCGGTGCTGTAATGCGATGGGGAGTCCGATAAACGCTACCTGTAGATAAAGTAGGAAAGCAAGGAGAGCAGAAACAAAAGCAAAGCAGGTGCTGACTGTTAAATCTGAAAAAGAAAAAAAGAAAACGAAGCAGCAGAGATCGGGAACGGAGAGAAGACGTGCCAAATTGTGTGGGCGTGCTAATTACTAACTACTCACTACCAGAAACATCAAAGCATGAGAGACAATAGGAGACAACAGGGACTATTTTAAATCCAACTGTGTTTCTGAACCCCCCCACGCACCACCGCCGATCCCCCAGCAGACACTCGCACACAGCGCTACGATGGCTGAGAGCATAATTAAAAGGCCTCGAGGCACACTGAGTCAGGAAGGTGTTTCTGTCGGGGCGTACCGAGCGTCCCAGCAGCAGCCCACGGAGCCGACTGTTTCCCCCCCAACTCCCACCGTCACGGGATCACGTCTGGAGGTTTGCTTCTGCTGCACGTCGTCCACCGACGCCTACGTCTCTCCCACGCTGGTGCTGCCGCCGATGTCTAACAGAGAAAAGAATGGTAACAACATGCAAGACTCTTGGAGATTATATATTTTTAAAAAAGCTAAAAGCTGACAGGAATGTTAAAGACAAAAAAAAAAAAAGATTCTATTGTGATAGAATTTTTGTCAGTCGGTTTCAGAGCCTGAGCAATATTGGAATATTATAATATATATTAGAATTGGATATTCTTACAATGACTTAGAAAGTAGGAGACATCTGAACCAAAGGCTTTTTTGTCTCTTTATATTTTTATATGATGATCTTTTGAGACTTCTCGTATTTAATAAAAAAATATATTTAGGAAACTGGTTTTATGTGTTTCTCACCATAAAATGCTGTCAGTAGAGATATCCTATAATTGTGTAGAAGAGATAGTTTGGAATCTGGCAATTTACTGTCATGCAGTATATAATAATACACTCTATAATAATATACTGTATGCCGTAGGCTGCTTAATGTCTAATGCATGGGTGTCAGATAGTCAAACATGCGGCCCACCAGGGGGTCCGATCCTGCCCGCGGGATGACTTTGCAAAACGCTCCTAATGGTTCCCACTTCAGTATAGTGTGATGGGTCAGTTCAGGTGGTCAGGATCACTGCTTAGGTCTGGAAATTATTATATTATTCACTTCCAGATACCTGTGACTGAATGTTTTGTGCCTTTGCAGACATGCTGTGATCTCTAGGTTGTAACGCATAAACGGAGGCATAATATTGTGAAAACAGCATTCATTTTTCTTAAGGAATTTCAGGGTGTTTATAGTGTTTTGTGAAATCGTAATAGTTCATTAAATGTGAACGTTTTCAGAATGTACGTGCACTTTTTTTTTACGCTAAAACAAAGGGAAACATTTGGAGTTGTCTATAGGCTAGTATGCTGTGGTTTTACTGGTTGAGATCAAACATGGCTGT
>NW_007580219.1:0-9265 GCF_000690725.1 Stegastes partitus | reverse complement strand
TTTTTTTTTTTTGGGAAGTCTTATCAAACCATTCTTGACGTCTGAAATAACCTTGTTTCTTATGCACTTGGGAGTCCTTTTGTGCATTTTGTGCATTACTTTCCTGAGTGTAGTGGTTATGTTGTTCATACCAGGCTTTCTGCAGATTCACTTCAACGCTGAAATAATAGTTTATTTCTGCTTAAGTGCTTAAAATGCTGTCTCCATGGCACATGTTTCTGCTTCTATAAACGTGGCTCTGTTCAGTTCCAACCTATATGCATGGAGTCTTACTGCATCTCGTACTAAAACCAAAAGGTTATCCAGCACCTTAATCACCAATAAGATAATTGCTCCCAGTTGTGCCACCTTTAGCTGCAGCATTACGACCAAACGCCTCCAATAGCTGGAGATCTGCCTCTGATGTGGCTGTGGTGGACTCTTCGTTGCAGATCTGCAACCATGAACTGTTCTTTTCAGGTCAAAATGTTATGTATTCATAAAACATTTAGAAGTGGTCTTAGTCTCAAGCTTTAGCTTCAGTTCACAGACTGTTGGCCGGATGTTGACCTTCAGAGTTCAGGGTTTGTGTTTCCCACAATCACAGCAAGTCCTCCTGAAGCTGCAAAGCCACAGCATGATACTGCCACCTCCATGCATGATCTGAGTTAAAGTATTCTTTTAGTGGGTTAGTTTACTCCAGTTGAATGGTCCTCTAGACTTTTACTCTGTCCATAGAACATCCCTCAAGCAGTTTGAGGGTCATCAGACTGTGTTGTGGGAAAATTCACACAAACCTTATTGTAAGTCTGGGACAGCAGTGGTTTTCACCTCACCGTTCTCCCATAGATGCCCCCTCCAGCGTTATAGTCTTAAAGAAAAACTTTTAAAAGTTTGTCGGAAAAATTAAACACACCTCTTACTTCATACATTTGGAATCGGAGGGCTGCATTCAACAACTCTGTAGAGTCGATATTGACACGACTGGGTGGGTGTGTGGAGGTCGGATGTGATTCAGGGTCAGAACTTCTTTTGCAAACTTTTTAAAATTATTTTTAGTTTACGCAGGTATTTCTGTTTGTGTAACCCACTAAAGCCTGTGGCTAATATTGAAGTTCTCACCTCAAAAAAAAACAAAAAACATCCCGAAATTTCAACTTAAAAGTTTTGGAAACCGCTTTCCGAGTTCGATCAGAAAAGATTACATCTATGGTGCTTTTAAGATTATTTTTGTTGGACTATTATTAGAAATTATAGGTGAATTTGTACAACAACATACATGTAATTTCCTTTAGTAAATACATCCAGTGTGTCCAGAACTCCATCTTGTTGACGACTTCTTTCATTGGGAGATAGATTCAGCTATAAAACCACTAAATGTAATCAAATCATGTCACATATTAATTGGCATGTTCACAACATCCTCATGGGCGGCGTTTTAATTTTAACACCCCTGAATTCCCAGTAAAGCCGTTCTCGTATACACACGTTTTTATGTTTCTGTTGTTGGAAAATGAAATGACAATGAAATGAGTGAAACGTGTCCCATCAAGGCCTCATATTAACCAGCTGTCACCTCAGAGCGTTTCCAAGATGCCTCTCTGCACCGTCCAAATTCTGATTTTATGTCCTTGATGTGGTTCATCATACTTATAGGGTAAACACCACAGCTGTGCTATACATTTGGTGATATTTACATGTAGTATGATAGCTCCAAGAAAAAAGTTAGAAGACTTTTGTTGTTGTTCTTTCTATCACACATTGGGAATAAATTGACCCCCTGGAATCGTGATGAGACAGCAACGAGTTCGTAAAAGACGACAGATCTAAACATGCATCCATCCATTATCTATTCTATCTATTATCTATGTTTTTGGACTGTGGGAGCAACCCGGAGAACCCGGAGGGAACCCACACTGCACGAGGAGAACATGCAAACTCCACGCAGAAAGATCCTGGGTGTCCTCAACCGGTGACCTTCTTGCTGCTCGGCAATGATGCTAACCACCGCTCCACCTTCCAGCCCCGAATCTAAACAGTTAAAATCAAAACAAAAGAGGAACAAGCGATACAGACGAGTGATTTGTAACACTGGTCGCACATGTGCAGCTTGTTCACGTGGATATCGTCGATAACACACATCTTCTCTCTGCAGCAGTGACTCTCTTCTATGAAAAATAGCTAAGACTTGTCCAGAAAGTCACTAGAATTGTTGGTAGATGCTTTTTGGGGGAGGGAAAGTCCTCAACTGGGTCTGAGAAGAAGTTGTGGAATTTATTTAGTAGGTTGTCGAGTTGGCAACGGTGCATTTATCACGACATCTTTCACCTTAAATGACTTTAGACTGGATCAGTCTGAAGTTTGGCAATCCAGATGATATTTTTTTTCTATTTCATCATGTCTTTGTATTGTAAAGTGCTAGAAAATGAAAGCCTCATGTTTGCTTTTACTGCCAGAGAACCTGCGAAGAGCTTCACGGTCAGTCCGAGCAATAAGTGCATCGTCCTTGTCAAAGAAAATACGAGGCTGTTTTATCTCTCGGTTCCTGGAAGGCTACTACTTTGCAATGTAAATATCATTCTCGTACCGCATTCAGAGCTGTGATTATAGTATATATATTTCAATCTTGCAGCATTGTGGAGGCCAATGTGGTTTGATTTGAACGGTTGATTGGAAAATCTTTGCAATTTTCTTTTTTTGTGATGGACTCCTGTGGCGTCCAAGCTCTCCAACGTTCACATCAATATTATCGCCTGTTTAGATTTCACCCTTTTGTCTCCCTGCTGCTGGTTGAATCGTCAGTTGAGGCCTTGGAATAAAGATTGAAGCGAATCACTCAATGTCAAACAGGATTTTTATGATCTTTTATTAGTCTTTCCATGTTTTGCTGTAAACCGTGCAAAGTGCTAAAATTCCTAAAAGTGCCCTCTGAGGGTTGGTCTCTGGCGGCCTCAGCGCCATGTTTTATGCACAAGTTAAACACAACGTTTCCTGAGTGAGTCAGAAGCACAGAGAGTGTGTACTGTTTGTGTTCGAGCAGATGCGCTTGCACTTGCAATATGTTAATTGTGCAAACAGTTGTACAACGTAACGCCATGTGACCACTAAAGACCTGCTTCAGGTGAACGGGGAGGGAAAAAAAAATCATGTTTTAAAGATGAGCAACATCAAACCGTGAGTGTGTGCGTGCTCGTGTGATGAAATATTAATGCTTCGAAAGACACAAGGGACGTCTGTGGAAATCTCCCCCTTGTGTGCTAACATGCTCCCCGAAGGGAATGACTCTGCGTGGCACCAGAGGAAGTTTGAAGCCGTATGGAATCATAAAAATGCATCATATGCTGTTAGTCGCTGCAGTTACAGATTAAGAAGGAAATATGTGTATAGGCAGGGACGGGGGGCATTGTTAAAGCAAATCATGCAAATAATAACTACCTCACTTTTGTGCACTGATGTTCCTGCAAAAAAGACAACACTTGAACAGATGTCAAGATATGTCAGGAACAGAGATACGCTGAGATTTCTTCATTTGTTAGCTGTGAATAAAGAAATAATGTTGATATTTCTTGAGAAAAGTTCACAGCCAGAGGACACTTTGCAAGTTTCCCAGCAAAGCATCAACCAGACTTTAATCCTCTGCATGTGTGTAGATAGTATACGCAGTATGTTCATCATTGTATGAATGTATACACGGGTACATTTATCTTCTGCAGTGTATATTGAGAGCTACTAAAACCTCAGCCAGCCTGCTTGCATGTGTCAGCACAACAGGCTGAAAGGAGCTGATTCTGACTCTGATGAAGGTCAAAGTCAACGGCTGCATCCATCGACTCGTAACTGGGACGGACACAAGATGCAAGTGGTGAACCTTGGGATTTTAGAACAGAGTCGATGAGCTCGAGAAAGATCTTGAACACTGATCACTTCATTTTGTCATACAAAAAATGTCCACAAATTAACAATCCATTCATGAAGCCAACAGTTTTTCAGAACAGACCAGAGGACCTGCCAGGGCTGATAATGATATTTTTTTCTTGGGCGCGGTGGCTAGCACCGTTACCTCGCAACAAGAAGGTCGCTGGTTTGCATCCCGGTGAGGACACCCAGGATCTTTCTGCGTGGAGTCTCCATGTTCTCCCCGTGCAGCATGGCTTCCTCTCACAAGGTCCAAAATCATGTTGACTGGCGAGCTGTCCAGGGTGTCCCCTGCCTTCGTCCTAAGCCAGCTGGGATAGACTCCAGCCCCCCATGACCCTAGTGAGGATTAAGTGGTGTATAGATAATGGATGGATGGAACTGTGGCAGTGTGACTGGTGTTGTTCTTACATTGTGAGTCTGCTTGTATATGTGGGTCAACATGGCAGAATGTGGTTCTGGAGACAACTTCTGCAGCACTGACTACCACAAAAGTGTTGTTGGGTTTTTATTTCCAACACAATCTGGAGCAACAGCACAAGAAGCGGTCAGGAAAGGCCAAGTTTAAAGATGCATGTGGTTCGATCCATACATACTGAATGCTCATGTAATAATGTGGTATTGACTGCCGAGCACTGGGTTGGAATGTTGAGCGTCCCGACTGGCGTTATCCCATTAAAAATGGCCTGTAGCGCGGTCTCCAGGTGAATTGGAATCCCTAATAGAGCCGGATGTGGAATCCTGTCCGGGCTGTCCCCTGCGGTTCGTCCACTTTGTACTGGAGTAGCATCCACTTCCCCCGAGACCCGGAACAGTACAAGAAAAGAGACGGATGGTAGCTTGGAGATGCTCCTTGATGTGGCAGTACATGGAATACATACCAAGATGACCGATATTGTCTCTCATCTCCACCCTGTTTCAGAAAATCTCCCAATCCCCAGCCTAGAGCCAAACACACAAAGCTGCTATGTGATGAGAAAAGCCCTTTTTTCATTTGTAATGCTGCACCAGTCCCGCCACCAGGGTCAGAATTATTCTCTCCATACAGACTCAACACCAATGTACTGGCAAGAAATCCAAGAAGATTTTCTTTACCCACCGGTGGTTTCTCAAATTACTGCCTATCTCCAAGCGTATCTTCAGACTGCGGATAGATAACACGATCCAAATGGCGCCAAGTCAGCCATTCACAGACTCTTTATTACGGCACAACAAACGCAGCGCTGTCATAGGACTCGGCTCTGGCTAGCATTTACACTAAAAGCCATCGCCCGAGGGATTGTTGTGAAGCAGGGAACAGCTGCATTTATCATTTACTTATGCAAAACAGGGAGCGCACTGCAAAGCTTGAACCCCGTGAGCAGACAGCCAGCAGTGTGTCAGCGTCATCATGCATATGTCAGCGTACACAGGAGCACCGGATGCTGACGCTCAGCGAACCGCACATGATGCATGATGTGTATGCACTGTCTGTAAATTGTTTAGCTTGTCTCATGTGAGAGGGAATCCGTCGATGCAAATGCTCAAAGTCAAAGGAGTAGTGGTTTTTTCTTGTGTGCTTTGAAACCCCCGCGGGAAAGGTGTGGGTCTACACGTCTACCGAAGCCGAAGACGGCGCGGGTGGGAGGCTGTCACTTCCCAAGGTTTGAAGTGACATTCATGACTGACTACAGTTTGAATAATACAGTCCAAAGAGGGCGGCAGCGGTGCAAACACAAATTTCTTTGACAAGCTTTGTGAAAGCGAAAGTGGAGTGTGTTGGAGAGGCTTCAGCCGCAGATGTGCTTTGAAGAGAGGACCCTGGTTCCACAGATTGTAAACAGATTCACCGTCCACCTGAGTGCAGTAAACCTTACTGCTGGTTATAAACTCCTATCCTCTTCTCATTGCACTTCAACTGGTTACACTGACTATTGTTTTGTCCTTATCTTTCTGTTTTACACTGCAGCAAATGTAGAAAGCAAATGAAAAAAAAAAAAAGCACCACTAGGAGGGACAGCAGGTATGAACCAACGGAAAATAATACATGTAGTTCTCTCTAGAGGTCTTCATCTAATACGGTAGCATCATCTTTTTGGATGGTATCCGTCCATAATTCGGCCATTATTAGAGCTCATCATCCCCATATGGAAAGACCAGTAGGGACCTCCTCCCCCTTTCAGTAGCCTCTTGTGGTCATGTGATAAAATTAAACTCTGAAACATCTGGTAAACATAGCGAATAGGGTGTATTTTTCCCTAAACAAAGATCCTTTTTGAAACCTAACCGGGTGATTTTAGCACCCAAACTTGACTAAACACCAAGCAAAAGTCAAAAAGTTAAAAATTAAAACTGTAATTATTGTCTGGGATCGGACTTAAACTCAAGTCTTCAGGCTTCCACCTCCTCCTTCCTCTCCATCCACCACATATGTACATCGTTCCTTCATGTAATTGCTGAATTGCAGCATCACCGCCATTAAATGAGGTGACAACAAAACACCGTTAAATATGGTGATGATGTCCTACTGAGAAGGTCCCTACCGGCCCATAATGTGTGGACATGATGTGTGCTGATAATGTCTGTTGATTCATATAACATCCAAACAGGTGCATCATCTGCATGCAGCTATTATGAACATAATGATGTTTTAAGAAGCCACAGAAGGGACTTGATAGCTGACTGGTTAGCACATATCACACATGAAGGTCTGGATCAGTTCTTGGCTTGCTGGACCACTGTCCTGGTCCTCCTCCCTGTACTCCCTGTTTAAAACGTTAATGCACTGGCCAGCATGTATGGATCTGTTTAGCTGCTGTAACCTCTGATTTCTTTCTTCTTTGTGGTTGCTTATACTAATACATAATGTTTTTTTTTTTTTTTATTTGACCCACTGTGAGCAATGTAAAAAAAAAAGAAACATCATAAAACCAGTGCCTTATCATCTTAAGGATCACAGACGTGCTAGCATACAGTTGCATCTGTACATAAAACATATTTTAAGTGTCATCAGTCATTTTGTGTCATGTCTACATGCAGATGAATAGACATCTGATAATCCACCCTACCTGTAGCTGTTTTTAAACTTCACCAACTCTAAGGTCAGATATCTGATCTGTAGCTTCGACGTGTCCCAGTGAGTTGACCAGCAGTTTGCTACTGGTGTCTCTCTGCTGTTTGTGCTGTACAGGCAACATCTGTTCTTTTTTTTTCTCGATCATTTTTACTGAAAACAACTCTAGTCTTGGTTTATTTTTATTTGCTGTTCTACAGTTCGTAAATGTTTGCTAAAATTGGTGAAGATGTTGGCTGGAAAACCAAAAGAATTGGCTGAAAGGAGCTAAAACTGAGGGAAACTGCAGAAAATACCGCAGGTGTTCATTTGTAATTCATTTACATACAAGTAATCACTGGAAAATAGTGATTATAGCAGCTTTACTTATGTTGTCCAACGTCAGGTTCATCCTCCTGCTTCTGTTTTGTAGAATCTGTGTGAATATAAACCTTCCCATTCCTCTCCTCCGTTTCCCGATCTCTGCCGTTCTCTCATTTTTCTTGAGTCTCTCGGCTGTCCCTCTCCATTTCTGTCATCCCGGCCTCTCTGTTCCACACTCAAACTTTCTAACTCACTGTTGTTATCGCCGCACATCTCACTTTTCCCTCTTTTTAGAGTTCCTTCTTTTTGTCCTCCTCTGTCACTTTACATCTCTATCCACTGTGCTCCGTCTTCCATTTCCCTGTCTGTCCACATCACACTATCTTTCCCTCGGCCTTTCTACCTCTCTTCCACTTTCACACCGAGAGGGGAAAAAAAAAACAACAAAATCAATCTCGAGGTCTCTCTCCGTCTCAATATCTGAGTGTAGTTCGTGGTCTGAGTTTGTCTTCTGGTTCAGTCCAGGTGAGATGGAACCAAAGAGAGACATTATAGGCATATATACACATTTAAAAACCCTCCAAATAGCAGTTGTTATTCATGGCATCCTGGTATTAACGGGTGACTGTTTGTGTGTCTTGGCTGCACATTGTCCCTCCGGCTGTGGCATTTATCAGCATATTGGCCACTCAGATATGCTATTTGCTTCAGTGACATATTCACAGTTTACAGTCGCCATCCCGCTTTGTGTTTGTCCGTCAGTTGAAGCTGAAATAATTAAGTTCAGCTCAGTTCACTTGGTGCGTTATTGTTATCGCGACACGGAGGTCCCGCTCGCCGCCGTAGGAGAAGACGACGGGATGAATTACACTCACGGCAGAACAATGCCAATCAATTACGTGCTGATTATCTGCGTACAGTGCCGTCCGTCCTTCTTTCTGTATTGTTGCCCTTTTCCCTTTATTTGAAAGCGTAATTACATTCCAACAGAGTTGGTCTTTATTCTGCCGCATAGAACTTGATTCAGCTCAGACGTACTTAGTCAGTAGCTACATCAGGTTCAAATTGTATTTGAACTTCAGCGTTTGGTTTTGTTGAGGTAAAAATAATCCTCCAAAATTAAGACTTCTGCTGCTATGTTTTATGAACACTGACTGGCGTTCATCTTGCCCGGCGTCCTTTTGAATTTTCAGAGTTTAAAGTGGACAGTCGTGGTTCTAAAAATGTGAGTAGGAACTGATATGAATCGGTGAAGTCCATCATCAAAGCTTGAATATTCACGGTTTCCCTCCTGGCACACATTAGTGCTGCACTTTGTTATTCACATTGAAAAATGGATTATTATTCTTTTTAAGGAATGAGAAAAGAATGATCGGAGCTTCGGAAAACTACAGAAAATGTTGGACATGTGCCGCTCTAAGAGAAACTACTAAAAGATTAGGACGGAGACAAGCACGATAAATCTGTTTAAACTGCTTTTCGCTGTCATTGTGATCAGCATGTGTGTCGCCACGGTCGCTTCTATCGCAGCCTGTTGATGAAAGGTGTTTTCTGAGATGAGAGGGATTCTGAAATCTAATATTGTCAAACCACCTGAGATATTTGGAGAAAACAAAAGCACCATGATATTATAAGAACATTTGCAATTATCAGTACAATAGATGTCATTAACGGTGTGCAACAGAAGTGGGTACAACTCATGCAAGATTGAACTGTTGGTCAGATGAGACCAGGGTACATTTGTTTGGCTCAGATGAAGTCCAGCGTATTTGATATGAACCTGGTCAGGACTACCACGGTGAATGAATAGTCCTGCTAGTGAAGCACAGAGGTAGGAGTGTGATGATATGTGGCTGCACGAGTGCAAGAGGTGTTGGGGAGATGGCATTTATAGATGGATGCCTGTTGGTGAACCAGAATACTGGCTGACGAGATGACTCCCAGTCTGCAGAAGCTTGGCAGAAGAGGAATGCACCCTGCCAGAATCACACAAGTTTCTGATAAAGGAAAAAAAAA
>NW_007580218.1:38682-47599 GCF_000690725.1 Stegastes partitus | reverse complement strand
CATCTGGATCTGAAAGGTCAGCATCAGTCCGAATCTTCATCTTCACAATGGTCTTCCTCACTTTCAGGGCTAGACAGCCCAACAAACACATCACCACAAACCATAAGACTGAAACATTATTGAACTGCAGAAAACAAGAACAGAATATTTTATAATTTTATTTGTTTCATTTTTGTATTTCTTTACCCTACCGTGGCACCAGAAGGGCATCTCCTTGTCACACTTCTCATCAAACCAAAGGTGGTTTGATTCCTCAGCCACACAGAACTGATTGTCATAGTTATTTGGCTGACCAGTCCCCCAGTTTCTGAAGGAGCTGCTGCTGTTGTCGGACCACCTCCATGGTTCTCGGTACAAGCCGATCCACCCGTAACCCCCCGCTGACAGGAGTGACATCACCTGTCCGTTCTCCTGATCATTCTCAATCGTAGCCAGGTCTGTGTAATGTTCTCTGCAGTAAGCTTGAGCATCCGTCCAGTTCAATGACTTTTGAATTAGAAAATACGTTTTCTGGCCTGGAGGATTTGTAGCTGAAATAGGAAAAGTAAAATATGTGTGAGAAGAATTACAACATCTGCTTTAAGGAGGTTGTAAGTCATTTTTAGCAGAGAGATTTAAATTGTCCACAGCAGAAAATAAAACAATTTTCTTTTTTCATTAAGGAGGACATGGGGGGAAGAAAACAAACCCAAAAAAAACAAACATGCTAACACAACCAGTATTTTTTTTGTTGACAGTACTTTCACATAAATAAACTAGTTTAGCAAGGACTTTCCTTTGATTAGACCTAAGCAGAGTCCCAACCGTTAAACAGGGCAGTTACAGTTGAAACCAGAAATGTACATACGCCGTATAAAAAGACATAAAACCTTTTTGTTGTTGTTTGTTTCTATTACCAACATTATTTCTATTTGCTAAATGCCAGAATAACATGAGTGAGAGAATTGTTTAGAGATTTTTTGTTTTATTACTTCCTTCAAATTCATTAGTTTACATCCATTTCCTTAGTATTTGGTAGTGTTGCCTTTAAATGGTATGACTTGGGTCAAACGTTTTGGGTTTCCTTCCACAAGCTTCTGACAATAGTTTGATGAATTCTGGCCCATTCCTCTGACAGAACTGGTGGAACTGAGTCAGATTTGTTGGCCGCCTTGCTCCACACACCTTTTCAGCCCTGCCCACAACATTTCTACAGGATTAAGATCAGGGCTTTGTAGTGGCCACTCCACAACACTGACTTTGTTGTCTTGAAGCCACTTTATAAGTAATTTGGCGGTATGCTGAGGGTCATTGTCCATTTGGAGAACCCATTTGCTTTAACTTCCTGGCTGATGTCTTGAGATGTTGCTTCAATATTTCCACATAATGTTCTTTCCTCATGATGCCATCTATTCTGTACAGTGCACCAATCCCTCCTGCAGCAGAACACCCCACAGCATGATGCTGCCACCCCCGTGCTGGGATGGTGTTCTCAGGCTTGCAAGCTTCGCCCTTTTTCCTCCAAATGTAACGATGATCATTTAGGTCAAGCAGTTCAGTTTTAGTTTGATCAGACCACAGGACATGTCTCAAAGAATGAAGGTCTTTGTCCCTGTGTGGTGACCTGGTGGTTAGCACCATCCCCTCGCAGGAAGAAGATCCCCGGTTTGCATCCCAGTAAGGACGCCTGGGATCTTTCTGCATGGAGGCTCCATGTTCCCCCTGTGCAGCGTGGGTTCTCTCCGGGTTCTCCGGCTTCCTCCCACAGTCCACAAACATGCTGAGGTTAATTGGTGATTGTAAATTGTCCGTAGGTGTGAATGTGAGTGTGCTTGGTTGTCTGTCTCTACACTGCAAACAGCCCTACTTGAAATAAGCCAAATATTCTTAAATCTGGTCAAATTTTCTTGTTTTAAGCAAAAAAATCTGCCAATGGGGTAAGCAAAATGTACTTGGCTAGAATTCTTAAAACTAGCCTATATATTTAGCCACTTTAAGACCATAATGTGTCTTAAAACTAGAAAAAATAGTAAGAAATGTTTGCCTATTACAAGCAAAGAAACTCTGTTATGTACGAAATATTTTCTTAAAATAAATGTTCTGATTTCTTGATTAAGCTAACTTTAAGACTGTTCTACTTAAATCAAGGATTTACACCTTAATTAAGGTTTCCAGTTAGGAAAAAAAAGCTTACAATGAGATGGATTTTCTTAAAACAGAACATGTTTAATCTTTTTTTTCCTGCCGTTTTTGCTTTTATTAGTCAAGACAGTGAGAGAGTGACACAGGACAGGGGGGAGATGAACAGGGAGAGACCTTACATCAAACTGTCGTGAGTGGGAATCAAACTCACAAACACCGGGCCGGGGAACTACATGGGTCGCCCGCTCAACCAGGTGAGCTGTAGGGGCGCCTAAGCATTTATTCTTGATTAAACTAGGTTTGAGAAATTATACCTCAACAATAAGAATAATAATAAGCTAAAAGTAGCTTAGTACAAGACACAATTTCTTCAAAAAGGATTTGAAAAACAAGCATTCTTCATATTTTCATTAAAGCCATTCAGGTCAGCTGGAAGTTTGACATCACTCAAGTCAAATCATGGCAAAATAAATCCTGCCACTCTCAAGAAGTGCATTTTCCAACTACTTTAACATAGAACTGTGTAACATTTTTACTGTCTAAAGTGAGTATACCAGAATATATTCCATATTTTATCAAAATACAATATTGCAAATGTCAAAAAGTGCACAAGCCCTAATCCTATTCTAACAGCATAACAATAATCCAGCAACATTCTAGTTGCCAGTGTCAAAAAACGTCCAGCAGCAAACAGATGAATTCAAACTATGATTGCTACAGTTTCTTAAATTGAGAACTTTAGCAATTTGTCTTACTCTTAAAATAAGAAAAACAATCTTGTTCCTCTGCTGGGATTTAATGTGAACCATGTGAACCACCACATTGTTGCTTGTTACAAGTAATTCTAGCTCAATTTTAGCTGTAAAATCTTATTAAGAAAAAGTTAGATGTATTTTCTTAAAATTAGACAAATTTTCTTAAGCAAAAACTTGTTTGTCAAGATTATTTTACTTTTCAGACAAAAAAACAAAACAATTTCCCAGAAACAAGACTTTTTTACTTTCTTAAAAATCCTTTTTTGCAGTGTAAGTGTAGCCCCGTGATAGACTGGTTACCTGTCCAGGTGTGTCTCTCCCTCCTCCCAGTCTGTTTAGTCTGTTTAGTCTGAGCTAATGTCAAATTGTGAGGAAAACATGTAAACTTCTGGTTTCAACTGTATATACAAACACAATATGTTAACACAAAATGTTTCTTACCCTGGAAACAAAAAAACGAAAATGTGTCAGGACACGTCCAATCATCCCACAATCCGTTATCTCCCATATACACACACAACTGAATTCCTCCATAGTTATTAGGATAACCTGGGTACCAGTTGTGGTAACCAGTTCCGCCTGTTTCACCAGTTGCTGACCATCTCCAGGAGTTTGCATCGTTACTCAAATTTCCCGTCCAGGATTTTGGGTCATCTGTGAGTCCGATCCATGCCAGTGAGGTTTCCAAACTTGGTCTGTTTAATCTATTTATGTCATCCATGTTGTCAAAGGTGGCCAGATCAGTGTATTTTACTCTGCAGTAATGCTGAGCGTCGGTCCAGTTCATTTTCAGGTTGACATAGTGGTACTCACGAAGGATGACCTGAGAGCAGGAAGTCAGGCCAAATCCTGAGAGTCAAAGATAGAGGACACATTTAGCTGCAACGTATCAACATGTTTGTTTTGAATGGTTCATCTGAATAATTTCAAAAGGGTTTGTATTCAGTTTTACAGCAGAAAAATGTCACATCTTTTTTCCTGCATGTGTGATCAGTCTGAACTGCAGACTTTATGATTGGATAGCATTCTCCCCTCAACGTGTTCCTAACGTTAGGCAATTTGTGTTTGTGTTAAGAATTGCCTTCATCTCAAGCTGCACAGTTACCCAAACATTAATCATGATCACAATTTTGGGATCCCGCACTTTAATTGGCATGATCAATTCTATATACATTAAATATAGTTACAGTGAAGTCTGAATATCAAAAATGCTGCTAATTGAAACCAGCCCCTGTGTATAAAAGTGTTTTCTCTCAGTCTTACATCATAACACTTTCTTTAACTCTTTTCAGAGTAGTGTTTGGTTACACACTTGTCTGAGTTGCTGCGCTGCAGTGAGTGAGTGAATGAGTGAATGGGGAGACTAGAGGCTTCTCTTTGCACAGCCAATGAGTAATTATCTTCTTTATCTTTTATGTCAGGCATTCATTGATCAATTATGGTGAATTGTGTCTATTAATAAGCAGCTGTTCAGCTGATGGCGTACTTTGGGGTATCACTTTATTTATATTTTGCCTCTTGGAGATACACTGAGTTCATGTGAAGAAGAATCTTATTTAAGTCTTATTTTGATGCAAAGATTTGTTTATTAGCTGGAATGTAAAGCAGGGCAGAAATGAAAGCTGTGCTGTGTCAATTGAAATTTGGAAGTGCCCACCACCCACCGGGCCGGAAATCAGGGTCGGGTGATGTCACCGGGCAGTAGGCAGGAACAGGAGCCTGGGTGTACCACCCCCTGTTGGCATAGACTAGTTCTGGGAACATCACCTCACTGGCGGAGAAGGAACCTGAGCTGAGCAGTGTTATCATTCACGACGACTGAAATCAAATCAGTTTTGCAGCATAGGCAACACACATTACAAGCAAATTCTGAGAAACCATGATCCCACCCTGAGATCGTGGCTGGATCAATGTGTTCAGGAGTCTCTGGGCAACAAATTGTTGTGGGCTCCCACTGACTCCCCACTGACCACTGTCTGAATATGTACCCTACTGCTACCAGATGAGTTTATAAGCAGTACTTGTTGTATGGTTTTGCCATAGTTTGATTAGTTTTGTACTTGGAGTATGCGCCACAGGATGATAACATAAGCTACAGTCTCTTAAACAACACTGTCCCTCTACAGCAGTCATTCTCAACCTTGGGATCCCGACCCCAACTGGGGTTGCGAGATTATTTCTGGGGGTCGCCAAATCATTTTGGAAAAATATAAATGCGCAAAATTAATGTCGCTTCCAACTGGACATTAGAGGAACGACGAGCGGTTGGTCTCAAACAGGCATTTTTACTCAAAACCAGTTACTGTCGGCCATAACTAGGCTACACCAAAACAACATCAATGAACCTGTCCACTAGCTTAGTCTCATGTCTGCCCTTGTCATTCACACATCATCGGAGCAAAGTTTTTTTTTCTCCCCGGTTTGCTTTTAGCAGGACCGGCAGCTGCAGAAGGCGTTCGCAGACAGTCTGAAATCGCAGAACTTAAACATTAGGCTTCTTAAACATTATGAAAGTAAGGGTCATTGCATTAGTATTAAATTACATTATTTCAAACAGAGAGTTGTTTACTGCTTCATTGTTTGTCCAAAATTCATTGTTACAACACGGCGTTTGTATGAGATTCTGTTCTGTGCATGTGAGATTATGGTCAGTGAAGCACCGTGGTGGTGGTGGTGGTGGTGGTGGAGGGGATTTAAAGATTTAAAAAGAAACAGGTGCGTTGTTGTTTTAGCCAAATGTGCAGCAAGTTTGCTAGCTGGACAAATGGAGCGATGGCTTAAAAGAAAAGTGTTCCAGACAGTCAGCAGCCGTAGGGGTCCCAAGATCAGCCACCAGAAGCACCGCCTGAGAAAAGTAGGGCACTGGCCGGGCCGACACTGGCGGCTGATAAAGGTGCGAGGCTCCGTATATATCAGTCCGACTTTTTGAAATATGGCCTTTCCTTCACAACAAAATACAGCATTGACTACCCACAATGTGTCATTTGCTCTGAGGTGCTGGCACATGAGAGCTTGAAGCCAGTAAAACTTAAAAGACATTTAGAGACAAAACACAGCAGCTTAATTGATAAGCCTTTTGATTTTTTTCAGCGCAGGGAACAAGAACTAAAAAAGCAAAAAACAGTGGTGAGTGAATTTACTGCTGTCCCTGCTAAGGCTCTGGCAGCTTCATATGAGGTGGCATATCTGGTGGCTCAATCGAAAAGGCTCATCCGTCCCACAGCTGTAGCAATGACAAGGGCAATGCATGGGGAAAAAATATCTAACAGTCTTTTAACCATTCCCCTGTCAAATGATACCGTGGGGCGCCGCATTCAGGACATAGCCAGCGACATTAAAGATCAACTCATTGACAGAGTGAGGAAGAGTGGAATATTTTCCCTGCAACTTGATGAGTGCACAGATGTGTCAGGAGACGCGCAGCTGTTGGCCTTTGTGAGGTACAGCTACGAAGGGAAAATGCACGAGGATATGTTGTTCTGCTCATCAATGGAGGGAGCATGCACTGGACAGAACATTTTCAACAGCAGTGCATGTTAGACTGGGGGTTGCGACTGAAAAAGGTTGAGAACCACTGCTCTACAGGACAAGGCCAGATAATTAGCTAATATAGTAAACAACCAAAGTGAGTTGTTCTAGTTAAAGTACATTGAATACTGCCTTTCTTGGAGAGTTCAGCTTCATGATTGGTTGGAGTAATTTAGTGAATAACAAACAAACGCAGTCACTGTGACATTTTCAAAAGCAGTTCTGACTTTTTCCTGACAGCACAAAACATCAGTTGGACCATTTCTGATTTCACTGAAATTGAACAAAGAAATGCATCAAAAAGCAGACTTTAAAGCACAAGTCTCACTGAAAACAACTTCAATCACTTTGACTGTTGTAGAATTGGTTCAGTTTTCATAAAATGGCAACTAGCTGCAGTTTCGAGGTGATGTGAATTCTCAAACAAAACAAATAAAAAATGTACTTTGTATTTTTCCTGGCATTACTGAAGATCTGAAGTTTTGGGGTAGCTCAAACAGATTGCTTCAAGTTGCTGTTGAGTTGGTGTGAATTAGTTATTCAATGATGAAAAATGTTTTCTCAAGACTAATAAAGTAAGATATAAACAGCAGTGCATTTGTACAGCCTGTAGTCTGAATTGATAGACTTTGTGGCATTTTGTCCTTCTTATGAAAATATACTGCTTTTTTTAACATGAACACCCAATGTCACGGGACCTTCATCATCATTGTTATTGTAATTATTATTATTTTTATTGTTATTCAGACAATTATTTTAATTTTTTTATGTAACTGAGTTCCTCTCTCCTGCGAACTTTATTTCATTATTTATTATTATTTCTATTTGTCAGCTATACAATTCAAAGATCTCAACTCTTACCAAAGACGAGGAAAATCAAAGTCAGTTTGTGATCCATTTCTTATTTCACTGCAAATAGGAAACACAAAACAAGAGCACTGTTGAAGTCCTCAACCTCGAAACAAATTAAACAAGAAAGCACCAAGCATGGCCACGAACACACTAAACTACACAACTTTTCAACAGTGTAAGTCATGGTACAAACCAACATGATAGATCATTAATAGCACAGCATATGTAATGTGCTATGGCTCAATGTACATATTTATTTCTGATCAATACAAGGAATAGACATTTCAGCAGTTTGGCAGATTTTACATACACGACTTTCAAACATCTCTTGTACCAACAGTGCAGCTCTTCTGTATTCATTTTTTTCTTTTGAAAATGCATAAAACCAATAAAACTGAAAATCCTTTTTTAAGGAAACCTAGTGAGGTGACAGGACATTAATGTGAATAATTTCAGTGCTTTATATTGTCCTGCAGCAAAGCTTTACTGTAACAGCAATAGGAGTGTTAATAGAAGATTTACTCACAGGTTCAAAATCCAGTATTTGACCTCGTAGCAGCAAATCCAGAATCCCTGATACCTGGCAGTGTTTAAAGGGTGTTTGAGAAGCATCAAGCACTGTGCTGTACTTTATCGTTGACTTATTTAAATATACAAAAAGGAGTCTGGCAGAGGTCACCTTGACTGACACCTGATACAAAAGTGTGAAGTGCTGTAACCTGCACCACATTTCTTCACTTCTTGTAATATGTAGAATTTGAATGAATGCATAATCAATCGAAATGAAAATGTGTATTAAACACAAGACAACACTGATGGTTTTAACTAATGCTTTAGAGTGAAGACATAAAACTAATGTGAAAATAGATTTTATACAAACAGCAACAGCAAACACTAAAACATTTCTGTGATTTACTCACCATAGAGTAGATTTACAGCCAATGGGCTTTGTTTTTTATTTAGTGTTTTCTGTTGGACGTTTAAACAGAAGAGTAATAACGGTTACCAGTCCAACGTCCAGATTAGAATTTAGAGATGTTTTGTACTGTTCCTCTGTGTTTTATCGCTCTAGATTTACAAGAGAAGTATCAGAAATGAACCAAGTTGACAGTGGACATAATAGTTTCTGCAGTGAGCCTGAGCAGCTGTCTATGGGAGGAAACTGGTAACTAGAGGATGTGTTTTCAGGCTCGGAGGGTTTGTAGCTACAATGGAAGAGAAAACTAGTGTGAGAACGCCCAAAGCATTCGCTGTGAGGTAGTGATGTGCAGGTATTAAAACTATTTTGTAATCAGCCACCCCAGCCCTACTCTCCCTGCAGCTCCTACAGTGAAACGATGAACTATAACTGTGACTTTTGTAGTTCTACATCATCCAGTTAGCTTATTTCTCCCTCCGTACTTTTTATTATGGAAGCTAAGGCTTGATTTATACTCCTGTAGTGAACCTATGCTGAGCCTGCACTGTTTTGAGCCTTTATATTTGTGCTCTGGTGTTTCTGTGTCCTGCAAGGTGGCACAGTTTTCAGCACTGTTGCCTCGCAGCTAGAAGGTCACCGGTTTGCGTCCCGGTGAGGACACCCGGGATCTTTCTGCGTGGAGTCTCCATGTTCTCCCCGTGCAGCGTGGGTTCTCTCCGGGTTCTCCGGCTTCCTCCCACAG
>NW_007580218.1:33282-36682 GCF_000690725.1 Stegastes partitus | reverse complement strand
TAGAGATGATGGATGGACATAGTAGTGAAAAGAAAGACTTGTAAATGGTATTGTTGCATCAATGAATAACACCATGAGTGATTTTCAAAATAAAAGTCTTCTACCATTGTGCTTGTTGTAAATATTGAAGAGGGATGCATCCTCTCCATCTTCTCCAAAAATCTAAACTTGTTTTACTGCCCACTGAAAAACATTTTCTTTTCTTTTTCCAAACCTATACAATAACAAACCGGTTTCAAATCAAACGCAGACAGAAAAGAGTACTGATGAAATTTGCTGTTACAATGGTGATAATGAGTCTCACCACATTAATTGAGACTAAAATGTTAAGGGATTACAGTTTTAAGCTTTGTGAGTCAGACTTACTTCTGACAAGATAATATACATATACACAGTTTAGTTGTGGGTCACCGACCAGTCACATCAAACCACATTAAACATGGAAAACAAATAAGAAACAAATACAGCTCATAGCAACGACAACACAGAACCTCAAAACCAACACAGCATGAAAATAGTTGAATTCATAAGGCTTCAACTAATACATATTTCTCATATTGATATTAATCTGCATCATTCTTTGCTTAAAACATCAGAGAATAGTGTTTACACATGCCCTTTAATATTCAACTAACAATCAAACTTAGATCCTCCAATATCTGTCTTTATGGGACCAGAAACCAAAAATAGTCCTGCTGCCTAAAGCAAAGAAAATCTGCTTATCTTCGTATGTGAGAAGCTTAGTTTAGGTCGTGTTTTTCCGCCTATGTGCCTGCGGTAATAGTGGCCATCATTTTTTTAGTGTGTCTGAACAAGGGATCTCTTAACTGCTCTTTCTTCAAATACAACAAACTTTGACTGAACTGATTTTGGTCACTGTGGCAAAACACATTTTTTGCCATAACTCAAGAAAAATACCTTCACACAGATGCATTACAGGCTGAAACAAATGCAGTGAGGATATTTTGTTACCAAAAATCAAGTCTGGGCAGACATGACAGAGGCAGCAACCATGAGGTGGTTGTTCTAACTTTAGTATTGAAAATGAAACGTTTCTTCGTCAAGGCAGTGGCCCAGTCATTTTCTGTTGGTTGTATAATTATTAAATTATTGTTTAAGCTTCACATTTGTATGTATCAGCAGCACAAACTTGGAACATTTTTCTTGTACAGTTACTCAGCAGACCAGAACACACAAGAAGCAGCCTACTTCATATCTTTGTTTCTATTAGCTGAAGCAAACCAGTCAGATATTATAACAAAACCACAGAGGAAATTGTTTTCTAAATCCATTGTTCTGGATAAAATCCTTTGCTTTTCCAATTATGGAAACTGCATGCTGGCATTGCAGTTTGTAATCGCACTGATGTTCTTCCTCCTCTTCTCTTTTCTATCTGGGCTGAATCTTCCATTGCAGTTTGAAATCAGTGTATCCCTGATTTCTGAGCATGGCACCAAACTGAGGAGAAATAAAACAAATACACATCNGCCCTGTGATAGACTGGTTACCTGTCCAGGTGAACCTGCCTTCACCCTGAGTCAGCTGGGATAGACTCCAGCCCCCCCACCACCCTACTGAGGATTAAGCGGTGTAGAGATGATGGATGGATGGATGTTTCTGTGTCCCATTTCCAATTACAGTCCAATTAAAGTCACCATGCTCGTTGGCATGCCACTGTTCTGAGTTTCTTTGTGTGCTGTGAGCAGATCACGTTGGAGTTTGAGCTGATCAATGTTGAATAACGCTCACCTTGATCAAAACTACTGCAACGCAGAGAACAGACACTGATTGAGTCTGTTCACGGATTGGTTCACTAGCCTAACCCCTGATCACCTACAGATGAGATGTGTTTTAATATCCATGCTAAGTCCAGCAAAAACATTTCCACACTTTGTAACACTCACCAATAAGCCAGCCATCTTCAACAGCCGAGCAGTCATGACTCTTATCAAAGAAGTCAATCACAATAATTATTTGAAAACCACCAGGATAGCAGACCAAAATCCACCCTAGAATGAGTGAAATTAGCTTTACTATAGTTTTAGATTTGGTCCAGAGTTTTTATAGTAGCTGCTAGCAGTAGTCTTGTAGAGATATGACTTACAAATAATCAATGTTAATAAATTTTTCTGGGGTTACTGAAAAAATGTATGATAAGTTTTAACCAGTAAGCTTTTCAAAAGTTTAAATTCCACAGTGTAAAACTACAATGGAAAACTGAATTAATGGTATATTTATTCTAACAGCATTAAAGGCAAAAAAGGTCCATTTCAGTGCCACTACTATGACTAATAGAAATAATAGTGATGATTATAGTTATGATTTTGATCACAGACAAATGTTAATCTAAGACATACGTGTATAAAACCTGTCAATACTTGAACTCTTGTAAAGCGACCATATCTACAAAGAAAAACGTGCTGTCTCCCTGTGTCATGAGCTGTGTTGCATAATCTTTGCATCCTTATATTTAAATATTCAAATGGCCAGTCTGACAAGGTCACCTTGGTCTGCGCCATGTTTGTTCATCACGTGTTTTGTCACATTATTGGAATCTAGGGTGCCTGGAAAAATGTAAAAGAACACGTGCAGATACCTACAGACACACTGCTTGATACTGGCAATATTTTAACCAGCCTTTAAAAATAAAAGTCAATTCCCATGCACACACATATCACACCTCTGCATTGATCTATTATACAGTTCATGTTGCAGTCACTAGAAGCTGAGAGTGTTTAAATACAAAAAGCAAACGACATCTCCAGTCCAAGGCAGCTTTATTTGTATAGCACAATTTGTTCCCGAGGTAATTCAAAGTGCTTCACACAAAAGTACAAGAAGGCAGATAAAATCAGTCCACAGAAACATAAACACGATTATTAATTAATTACATTAAAAGCAATGAGGCAGATAAAATCAATCCATAAAAACATAAATAAAATCATTAATTAGAAGAGTCCACTCCGCCCTCCTAATTTAGCAGCATATTTTACCACAGGGTCAGTCCAGGTCCATTCAGACAGAATTTAGGAAATATGTTGCTCTCATTCGTTACTCAGTCGTTATTTGAGACCCAAAATTAAGTTCTGTAAAATGTTTTGGCTAAATTTGGGGAATACTGTGTTTTTAGACCTGGAAAGTTTTGTAATTCTACCCTCAAAAAATTCTTCCTGGGAAGCACACAGCCATGAAACTTAGCCAAGAGGCAGGTGAAATAGTCTCCAGGAAAAACGATTGATTGAAAGGCTCCAGGGGCCGCAAGGTGGCTTGGATCTTTCTGCATGGAGTCTCCATGTTCTCCCCGTGCAGTGTGGGTTCTCTCCGGGTTCTCCGGCTTCCTCCCACAGTCCACAAACATGCTGAGGTTAATTGGTGATTGTAAATTGTCTGTAATGTGAGT
>NW_007580218.1:16938-31506 GCF_000690725.1 Stegastes partitus | reverse complement strand
CCTGCAGTGTGAACGTAGCCAATCTGTGGGATTGTTCAGTCAGATAATACGCCGTCATCCTGATTGGTGACATTAAATGTCATGTCGGAGTCACAATCCAAGGCTGTCGCTATGTTAAGGCTGTTTTTATGGGTTTTGTTCAATTTACCTAAAAACCTGCAAGGTTTTGGATTGTTAAGGATTACATTATTGAGTCATGACTGTATCTGTTTGTTTCTGTCTACCTGTAGTTTCTGCTCATTTTCCTCATCCATCTTCTAAAGAATTAAAAGACCGAGAGCATCTCACCTGCTGAAGGAGCTGGCTGTTGGTAGCCGGACTGGTCAGGTCGGCGTCGGTCACAGTCGCCAGCTTCAGCACCGTCTTCACCTTTGAAACTGCAGCAAACACACAGTCACAACACAAACAGAGTAGATTAGTATTTATTTATTTATTTTTTTTTTTTACTGATTCCCAGAAAATGCTGTTATTGAGCAGCAGTTACCCTGGTGACAGAGGAAGACATAGCGATCACTACAGCGCCCATCGTCCCAGTGATGAGTGCCACTATGCTCAGTCATACAGAACTGATTACCACCATAGTTGTTTGGGCTTGAAGAACGCCAGTATCTGAAGGAGCTTTGGCTCTTGTCGGCCCACACCCATGGCACACGGTACAGACCGATCCAAGCTTCGACCTTGGCTGGTCTTACTGAATCGACGTCAGTGTTTTCTGCGCTGTTCTCGATCATTGCCAAGTCTGTGTAGTGTGTCCTGCAGTGCTCTTGGGCAGAGGTCCATGTTTTCACTGTTGAGATGTACGCATATGTTTTCTTGTTCTGCTCCGTAACTGCAACCAACAGAAAGCAGCAGTTAGATTCTTCCAGTTGCTCCGTCAGTTAGTTGAAGCTCAGTGTGAAATGGACAAATATAAATTGTGAGCATTGTAAAGTTAAGTTTTTTATACATGTAAAATCCATCCATCCATCATCTCTACACCTTAATCCTCACTAGGGTGGTGGGGGGCTGGAGTCTATCCCAGCTGACTCAGGGTGAAGGCAGGTTCACCTGGACAGGTAACCAGTCTATCACAGGGCTACACTTAGAGACAGACAACCAAGCACACTCACATTCACACCTACGGACAATTTACAATCACCAATTAACCTCAGCATGTTTGTGGACTGTGGGAGGAAGCCGGAGAACCCGGAGAGAACCCACACTGCACGGGGAGAACATGGAGACTCCACGCAGACAGATCCCGGGTGTCCTCACCGGGACGCAAGTCAGTGACCTTCTAGCTGTGAGGCAACGGTGCTAACCACCGAGCCACCTTGCAGCCCAACATGTAACCCATCATCTAACTCCACCGTAGCCGTCTTCATTATTCTGTTAAAGTGACACTGTTCTGTCATTCAGACAGTGACTACTTTTCAGTTATTATTCCTCAGAGAGAGCCACAGTAGATGCACAGTATTTGTAATTTAGGCCAGATCGGACGGCACAACACTGATGTATAATACACAATGATGTTCTAAAGCGGTGAGGTTTTATTTTTATGGACATTTCAGATTGTAATAGATGAAATCAAACTTGTACTGTGTTGAGAGTAATTGGCAAATGTTAGGATTTTTACAGCAAAGTGAGTCGGGTTAGGCATGAAGCTAAGGTGTTCAGATGCTGTCAAATGAGCAGAAGAGAGTGCATTTCTGCAGAGTAATGTAGATTATAACCGGCTGTAGTGAATCTTTGCAGCCAGCGGGGGCTCGAGAGAGAGAGGAGCTTTGAACTTGAAATGATTAGTGAATTAATTATTGGGCATTAAAATAAATCAATATAAAATTTCATAAATGGTAAAATTAACCGTGAATTGAATCTCTTAGATTTTTAACTGTTTGGCTTTTTTTTAAATGTAGGTTTTTGTAAAATGTGTTTATAAACTTAAAGGTCTTATACATTTCTTTATAAAGTTTATCCGTGGGCCTGTGTGAGACAGGTTAACCTCCTGTTACCTTCAAATTTACTGACATCTTTTATCCTCGGGTTCGATTTGACCCCAGCAACCTAAACCTCCAGAAAATATCACCATTAAAATTGTTGCCCAAGTTTATGTGTTAATAGCCCTTTAATTAAAACTTATTTAGAGACGTTAAACATGAAATGTGGTCAAACTGACCCCAGAGATGACAGGAGGGTTCAGTCAGTAGGCAAAGCTCGTGAACAAAACTCTCTTCTTACCGTTGTAACAAACTGATGCTTTGAGCGATTCACAGTTCTTATCGTCCCATAATCCACCCGAGCCCATCTGCACGCAGTTTTCATGTCCGTATCCGCTGTTTGGTTGGGCAAACTTCCAGTTGCTGAAACCGGTTCTGCTCGTTTCACCGGTCGTCGACCATCTCCATGAGTTGGTGTCATTGGTCATGGTCTTCCAGGACTTTGGGTCATCCTTTAGTCCGATCCACGCCCACGAATTGGAGAAATCAGCCTTCAGCCTGCTGATGTCCTCCATGCTCTCGATGGTGGCCAGGTCGGTGTACTCCTGTCGGCAGTACTGCTGAGCTTCGTGCCAGGTCATTTTTATGTTCACGTAGTGGTACTCACGCAGGGGCGCCTTCAAGCAGGAGCTGAGGCTCAGTCCTGGGTAGTAAAGATTAAACAAAAAAAAAAATGAAGGTTTCAAACGGATATGGAAACAACAGGATTAAATCCTATCAACTTATGGAGATTATCCGTGGCCCAGTAACAATGACTGCTTTATTTTTATTGTTCTACGCAGTGATACGTGTCCACCTGAGTGATACAAGCTAATATCTAAACAATGTCATTATTTCAGTATGGAGGTCCATTTCTGCCAAGAAGTGGAAGTTAAGTTCTAAAGTATAATTCTGGTTCATCTATGCCTGGTGTGGTTCCCATTACTGTGGCTGTTGTGAGTATCTTCCTCTGCCTTGATCCTCCGAGTTCATTTTATTTAGCTTCTGATATGTGAACTCATCTTTATCAAACTGAAATGACTTGAAACCGTCCTCATAATACGGTAGTCTGCCTGTTCATAGCTTCTTAGAAATCATCCTGACACATGGAAGTAAACTGGCATGCAGGGATCGATATAACATTCATTCATTCATTCATTCATTCATTCATTCATTCATTCATTCATTCAATTATTCATTCATTCATTGTTTTTGGAAAGCTGCAAGGTTTGCAGACTGTTTTGTGAAACTCCTCATTTCTTGTTTCTACAGCGGAGATGGGGAGGGAAAAGTTAGCTGGACCCATATGGACACAATAGACAGATAAACGTGAAACACCAGAATGATTCTTTAACTCTTTGTTTCACTGCAGTACGAGGTCCTATGGAAACAGCACAACCACGGCTGGTAAGTAGAAAGAGCTGAAGAAGAATGTTGTGAAAGTTATAATGCCAGAAGTCATATAAAAGAGCAAATGTTGACTTTCTTTTAATATAATAAAATGGAATCACCACCTAAAATGTTTTTCTAAGTGCTCGAATGTGTTACCTATACTGGGGGTAAAAGGTAACTCTGGATACTGTAGGGATTTTACTATTTACACATTTAATTTTATTAATTTTTTCATCTGTCATTCAGGCTCTGCTGCTTTTCATCCTTTGAAAATGTAAAAACTCAACCACAAGTCTTCATCGGTTGGAACTCGTAAGAAAAAAGATTCCAGCTTTTGAAAGAGAATATGTCTTTACCTTATTCTAAACTTTTTTTTTTTCATTTTGGACTCACTGAAAGCTGATTGGACACTGTTTAGTCATTTACTTGTGTCTGTGAACAGTTTTTACTTATTAGTGATGATCATAATCAATCATCACTGAGCATAAATCTCTCTGTGAAGTCATTGTTTCTGTTTTTAACAGAATTAAAAAGTTAATGCACATTTCATCAGTTAAATTATTTATGTGACATTTATGCGCTTACCAAAGAAGACGAGAGTCAGACACATGCAGCGATCCATTTCTGACTTCACTGCAAACAAGAAGCAAACGGGTCAACTCTCTGCAGGCTCCTGCATTTATTTGCAGTTATTCTTGTTGATACTGGAAGAAGCTAGAAATGATGTAAATAGAAGCTCATAAATAAATAATTTAAAAAAACATGCAAATCCCAACAGGTACAGAAGAGAGAAGAAGTTTGGTTAAAAAAACAAACTGAAAACATCTTGACTTTTGTATATTACATACAGGGAGGCATTAAACACATCACAGTTGGTGCAAAGATATATTATTGGAATGTAGTTAGTCAATAAATAGCAGAAAAATGTGAAAATAATGTCATCAGTCAAGACGCAGTAACAAGGAAACCCAAACAGTTCAATTAGCAATTTTTAGTTTTTTTTTTCCAGCAAATGTTAGATTTCTAATATTCTACAAATCCTTTAAGCAATGCCAAAAAAAAAGTGTTAAAATATCAACAAAAATGTGAAAATACACCTGAAAGTGTGTTTTAGAGCTCACAGAAGTTTAAAATGCAGTCGTCACTCTTTTCCAAAACAGCTTCATTTATGTTTTTTTTTTTTTTTTTTCATAAGCTTGAGCAAAGTCCCATTTGAGGTCTACAGTATCATCACATACTGGATTAAAACATTTCTTCTCATATTCACCTGCAGTCTCACAGTAACGGTGCAAAATACTCTGCAGATTTCAGTAATAACCTGGAAATATAAAGGTATACTTACAGGTTGGAATACAGCTTTTGGACATCTTCATAGTTTGAGATCTGACGTGAGTGTCGGCCAGATGTCATATGCAACCCCTGCCTTTCTCTGGGTGTCAGCTGCACCACTCTGAGTAATTCCCCACAGGGAATGAAAAAACTGAATTATTATGAAAGAATGACTCGTTTGTTTTTTTGTTTTTTTTTATTTTGCGTTTGTTGAGGTTCATTTGAATGAATCCATTTGTGTCTCAGAACATAATTTGCAAATTTCCAAAGCAGCAGACATAGATGTAAATGAATCGGTAGTGTCTCCGCTGCTGCCGCTGCATTTGCATTTGTTTTTCCAGAACTCCGTGTGCCGAGCTCAGGCTGTGTTCTATCAACAGCAGACTTGTAAATGACAGGGATGCTCATTCGGATGTTGAAGTCCTTCACGGGGTTTGTACCCAACGTGTTTAGCAGCACCTTATTCAAAGTTGTGCATATTTCTTTTCAACTGATTGGAGAAAGATCTCACAAAGAAAGTTGTACTTTATGCTTGATATTAACCCCTTCCTGCACCTCCTACTTGCTCCTGAATGGATGAGTTCCAGCTTATCTGTTAGACTGAATCACCAATTAACCTCAACATGTTTTTGGACTTTTTGGCAGGAAGCCAGAGAACCCAGAGAGAACCCACGCTGCACAGGGAGAACATGGAGACTCCACGCAGAAAGATCCCGGGTGTCCTCACCGGGACGCCAACCGGCGATCATCTAGCTGCGAGGCGATGGTGCTAACCACCGAGACACCTTGCAGCCCTACAAGGACATTAATACATGAAAAGTCTAAGTATTTGGCTGCAAGTGCTGGAAACAGACAAATCACCAGTTACAAGTGAAGCGGGCCTCACCATGGGCTGTCTTTTACCGCAGTAGTTATACCTCCTGCAAGCCATCAGGCGGCGCTATCCTTCAGCGTCTGCTATATGTGAACAAGCTAAATTTGCTGAGTTTGTGGGTCCCTGAGCAAAAACTGTCATGATGGCTTGCTAACTACTGAGGTACAGAGCAGCACAGCGGTACGCAGCCAGAATGAACGAGCCTGTGAGCCTGAACTCAGGACACAGAAACCCTTACAGATTCGAATCTCTCGCAGCAGAAGTGCAGCAAAAGTCATGTGTAAAAGACAGCCAATGGTGAGGCCCGCTGGACTGGTAACTGCTGATTTGTCTCTGTTTCCAGCATTTACAGATCTTTTTACACATTCATACATCTCACTACAGATACACAGATTGAGATACAGACATTTACAAATAGTTTTGCTACAATACTTCCCACCATACTCTACTTTCTGCATGTAAATATTTTTAAAATGTCCTAAGCTTTTAGAAATAACCTCAAAGGTGACAATTTGAAATTTTTGAACATCAGAAGGTTTCCACTGAGCAGTGAGACATGCCCGCTTGATTCTTTGGATGAATTTGTCATTGTAACTATTTTGCTGGGACACTGTTTTGAATCCTGGGCTGTGCACCGCCCAAAGCGACTGTGGTTGGTTTACAGCAATGCAGTCCAGTGGGGGGTTTTTTCCCACTGTTGCAGAATGATCATGAGGTGCTGCCAGACCATTGACGAGCACTGATACTGTAGAGATAAAACTGCAGAAAGGGCTTCATGGATAATTTCAGCATTTTTCTTAAAAGCCCAGGAACAAACCAACACCAACAACATTTTACTTTGCACATATTTGAAAACCAGTTACTGATATTTAACTTTGTTCTGCGAAACCAGCTGTTGAGTGTGATTGTTGGGGACTATTTTGAACCGTGGATGAATAAACATTTGCATTTTTAGGAAGTGTTTCCGGCTGCAGGACAGCGTATGTGAGATTGAACAAATATAGCTGCAGTGGTAGTGAAGAAAATATCCATGAACAGTGTGGATATGTAGTCTGGATAATAGTTGTGAATGATAATGCAGCCCTATGGCACAGAGGAATAAGAGATGTCAGGCTGAGGAGGGTCTTTTTATGAGATCAGTGAGAAAAAATATTGAAAATCACTGGATGCACCTTTAAAACATCCTCTTTTTTTTTTTAATGACTGATGTACACGACAACCTTATGAGATGTACAGTCACAATGACAGATACTAAAAAACACACAATGAAAATAGCACTCAGTAATAACGGAAACACAAGGACAATATAATGTCTACATGATTTAAATCACCTGACTTAAAACCCCTTAAGTCACAGAGCTACTGCCATCATGTAGAAACTAATTAAAACATTTAAATAGCTGCAAACTTTGTGCACACAAAACTCGTTAAGTAAAACATTTCTATGCTGAGCTTCTCTGACTTCAGTCTTTAGCCTAAAATAGAATCAAAGAGTAGTTTCCTAACAGCATTCAGTAAGATGTGGTGCAGCTTTCTTGCTTGACTTGTGCTCAGTGGGTCAGCATTTATCTAAACACAAAGACAAATACAGTTAGAAATTGTGGGAAGATGATTTGTGTGTGTGTGTGTTCTTGGTGTTTATCAGCACCTTTACTGTCACTCTCCTCGTTCTGCTTCACCGGCAGTTCCTTCCAGGTCAGCTGGAAGTCCCTCAGTCCCCGTTTAGCAAGTGCTGCATGCAGCTAAAGGAGAACGATGAAGTCAAAGTGTGTTCACGTCTTTTGTTTTTTTTTCTCCTTTCTGTCTCTCTTTTTTTCACAACACTCTACCTGCTTCAGCAGGTTGGCGCTGGCGACCGGATCCTCCATGTCGGCGCTGGACTGAAGCTTCATCTTCACCACTGTTTTCTGAGCTTTGTAAACTGCACAGGATCAGAGAGAAAGGTGAACATTTGAGTCTAAAAATCACAAGAAGTCTGATAAATACATGGTCATAATGAAATGTAAGAAAAAAAAGAGGCCTCAATGCCCGAGAGGTTTGCATTCTTCCACGCACTCGAGGTTTACTGGTGAGGGCTGCAATGACGAGTTGATCAATAAAGCAACTCACAGCTAGTTATCATGTAAGTAATTTAGACATTTAAAATATCTAAATACCTTTCAGTTCCAGCTTGTCATTTGTGAAGATTTACTGCTTGTCTTAGTCTTATGTGATAACAAATTCAGTATCTGGTGATTTGTGACTGTTGGTCACGTTGGACTTTATAGGACAACATTAACTTTCCCTTGTTTCTATCCACCTACTGTGTGTAGCAGATAAGAAGATGGTGTGCAGCAGTGTGTTTCAGGAACTGGTAGTTTGCATGAGATGTGCACACATTCAATCCAAAACACTTGATATGCAAGACAAAAAGAAATGTCTGCACACTTTTGGCTTTGAATAACATCCAAAAGATCCTCCTCAATGAGAAAACGAGGCGTTTCCTTCAGAGGCCGGTAATAACTATCCCCTGCAGCTCCACAGATAACGCCTCTTTTTCTCTTTCGTACTTTCTTGAGGAAGATCGGAGCTGTTCGAAGCCGTCGAGTGTGCTGACCTGCAGTCAGCATGAACCACCTTTGCTCAACAGAAACAGAGGAAAACACGACCTAAAGAGAAAATTAAGAATGTCACATGAGTGGCTGTGCAGTTTGATTGAAAAGCTGCAGCAAAAGACTACTTTCAGAACAAAAAAGGAAGAGGCACGTAATCTTCAGTATGTCTGGTTTCCAGTTTCACCCTCAAAACAAGGGGAATGCTGTCTGTGAAGGTTCTCAGTCCTCCAGGTCATGGTTATTCTCATAGGTTAATCGTGGCAGCTGGACTTGCTTGATTTCCTTGAAGACGTTCCACCTCTCATCCAAGAGGCTTCATCAGGTCTGACTGACTAGTTGGGAGTTCCAGATACTTATAGGGGAAGGAGCAACAAACCCCCAGTTCAAACCGGAACTCAGGTGTTAATGGCTCCTTAAGGATATCAGTATCTGATGAAGCCTCTTGGACGAGAGGTGGAACGTCTTCAAGGAACTCAAGCAAGTCCAGTTGCTACGATTAATCTACGAGGATAAGGTCAAATGCTTCACTCGTTCATACTTCCTTGGCAGAAGAAAGGATACTTGGAAGTGCAGGGCTCGTCTGTCCAGGTTCCATCCTTCAGCTCTGCGGCCACACAAATCAGTGCGTCAGTCAGCATGTCCGGTTGTCCAGGCTGCCAGTTTGTGAATGTCCTGATTTCTTCATCTGAGGACCAGTGCCAGATGACGGCCATCTTGAGGCCGATCCACACTGTGGAACCTTTTGGCAGCAGATTCTTAATTTCAGAGTTAGTTTCCTTGTCAAGGATTTGGACCAGAGTTGAATTTCGTTTTTCACAACTGGTGTTTGAGTCACTCCAAGTCATTTCATTCACATCCAGGATGTAGCCGCTGCCTGTTGAGATGAAGACAGTTTTGTAAGTTCTGAGTGTACGATGAGCAAATCATTCTTCAAAAAATAACAGCCGACACTCACTAGTTTACATGAGGCAGGAAGTGTCACTGTGTAATAAAATCAGTTCATATTTAGATTACTTTGGTAGATTTGTGGGTAGCTTTTTATAACATTGTACATTCTTAACCTTTTTATTTTAATTAGTCAGGCAAGTTCTTATGTAGTATAACAAATTGTTAATTTTAACATTTAAATTAGGCAGATAAATTTGTAAATAATAATACTGTAGGGTCTTAAACTCAATATTCAACCTAGTCCAGTAGGTTTTTATATTATTGTAGATTCTTAATCTTAATATTTAGATTAGTCACTTACCTTTTTTTTCTTATTATTAAAGGGTCGTAAACTTCGTATTTAAATTAGTCAGGTAGGTTTTTTATAGTATTATAGGTAATAAAACTTATTATTTGAATTAGTCATGTTTTTACAGTATTGTAGCATCTTAACCTAAATATGCAAATTAGTCAGGTAGCATTTTTTTTTTTATAATATTGTAGGGTCTTAAACTCAGTATTGAATTTAGTCCAGTAGTTTTTTATATTATTGTAGACTCTTAATCTTAATATTTAGATTAGTAACTTACCTTTTTTTCTGTTATTAAAGGGTCATAAACTTAGTATTTAAATTAGTCAGGTAGGTTTTTACAATATTGTAGCATCTTAACCTTAATATGCAAATTAGTCAGGTACGTTTGTATTTCATATAATATCAATGGTTATTTTCCCATAAGCTTTAAACTGAGCTCGGTTAACTGAGTCTGTAACGTCAGTCGTGTCTGTCTCTTGGAAAGACTTTTGGAAAATGGTGACTTGACTTGATGCACGTTACTGAAATACACTCCGTGCATATTCAGTCTGCGTCGTTTGTCTTCTGCTTTCCTGCACTGTGAGCATCTGTTGCACACAGACACTGGGCTGCTGGCGCATTTAAGTAGGTTTCAGATCAGAGGACTGAACAGCACTGAGTCGGGACGTCCCCTACTGACGTTTTTCTGACTTGTTGAGTTTGTGTCGCGTGTTTGAATCTTCTGCAGATGTCAGATGAATCCAGTGAAGTCACACAGATTTTCTAAAATTTCACAACACACAGTAGTTGTACTTCATACTCACCGTTAAAACAAACAGAAGCTTTCTTTTCAAAGCAGTTAGCATCAATCCAACCTCCATCACTGGACATGGACACGCATAGTTCTTTGACCTGTTGAGTGACCTTGTCTGAGTTTCTGTTGTCGTCGTCTATGGCGTTTTTGTAGTTCACCTGTGAGTGACTGTCACTCCAGCTGAAATATGTGGCCGGTTGTCCATCCTGCCAGGTCCACTGCTCAGCTGACGTCGTCCCATACACTCCTATCCAGGCCTTGCCTGTGTAAACCCCCTTTGGAGCGTTCATCAGTGCGGTGACGTTGTCCTGGTTTTCTGTTTGGGCCAGTGAAGTGTACTCTGAGAGGCAGTAGTCTTCTGCTTTGCTCCATTCTTTACTCTCGCTGATGAAAGAGTAGACGTTTGGAGAAGAAGGACACAGAGGGACACAGAAACCTGAGGAGGAAAGTGGATGTGTTGGAGTGAAGGGTATAGATGTAGATATTCTGTGTTTTGTTTTGTTCTGCAGTCATAGCGGACCCTAAAGCTGAGCGAATAGAGCAACAACATTGGGTTTCACCCCCTCTATTTTTTCCAGAATAAGAAGTTAAGAGGAGGAGCATTTTTAATGCATGAAGTTTTATAGGACCTTAGCAATATGTTTTCAATACAGCAAGGAAACACATTGAGCAAGATATGAAACAGATGCGTAGTTATTCACAGGCAGGATAAGTGTCACATGACGTCAGCTACCGTCCAGTCAGCGAGTCCTGGAAGTCACAGACAGGAAAACTACCTGTGATCAGTAACAGCAGAGGGGAGTGCAGCTGGTTATAATGGTGATGTGGAGCAACTACTGGCCTCAAATAAATGAAATTCCTTCTTGTTTATTGTGAGTCAGTTGCCGCCTCTTGACAAAACAAAACTCCAGCTCATATGTGTCTACTGGTTCTTTTTTGGGACACCAGACATTTACTACAGGTTTCTACAGCGTTAGTGGAGATATGGGATGGAAACCGTCAAACATTAGACACACAACCAAGCACACTCACATTCACACCTACAGACAATTTACAATCACCAATTAACCTCAGCATGTTTGTGGACTGTAGGAGGAAGCCGGAGAACCCGGAGAGAACCCACGCTGCACGGGGAGAACATGGAGACTCCACGCAGGAAGATCCCGGGTGTCCTCACCGGGACGCCAACTGGCGACCTTCTAGTTGCGAGGGGCCGGTGTTAACCACTGAGCCTATCCTATCACCAATCATCTGTTACAGAAATCACATCTCACCTGTGAGCAGGAACATCACAAACACAGCATCATCCATCCTGACGGCGATTCAGATCCAACATGAGCTGAAAGAGCAGAATTAAAGGGTTATTCGTCATTATCACGAACACACAGATCTTTTGTTTTTCCTATTTCAGCACCATTTAATTAGGAGTGAAGCAGTAAAAACATTTGAACATTTTTTGCCATTTTTCACATCAGACTTCTTCAGTTTTTTTTATTCTGTACTTTTGGTCCCTGTGTACAAAATCTGGAGAGGAAACAAAAGCTCTTCTTTCCTTTTTTCTTTTTTTTTTTTTTATTTTTTGTCCAACCTGTTGCTGTGATTTCATTTCGGTCTGGTTTATGTGTGACGCTCTCAGCAAAAAGTACAGAAATGACAAACCCTTAAATCTGTATCCTCTGATCAAAACACTTTAACCGTCTTTGTTAAAAGCTGTTTCTGCCCTTCAGAGTGTTATTTTCTGTTTGTGTTATGGCACACTGCACTGATGCACATTAGAAGAAGAAAAGAAAAGATCAAAATTGCACAATTTACTGTAAATGTTATTGAACAAATACACGCAGCCACATATTGATCACACATGAACTCACCAAACAGCCGTGTCTCCTCTGCAGCGCTCGTCTGCTTCTTTTCTGTTTGAGGATGTTTTTATAGGAAAATGCAAACGAGCTTGGTGGACGTTTGACGGATTCACTTTAAATGAGACAGATTGGATGAGAGAACCGTGACACGCCCTTTATGACTGGAAGAAACTGTGAACAACAGTTTTGAAAAGGCTTTTTTCAAAGTCTTCCTGTTCAAGCTCTGCTCTCCATAGACATTTTTAGAAATGCCATGATTCTAAACAGCAGATCCTTATTTTAGCCTGTATGTAGCACAATGAGGCACAGTGTGAAGGCGACGTGTTGTGATGCACAGAAACACTTCACATGCTGTATATGTGCAGTCGCTATAGAAGGTTTTTACTCTTTGCATTATTCCTGTCATGAAGAAAAATCGATGCTCTCCAAATGACGATCTTGAAGTCGACAGGGCACAGAATCAACACGAGGTTAAGGGAGAGGAAACAGAGGACAAGGAATGTCCGTCTTTATACGTTTCTTACCGGGTTGTTTGGCTCTGTGTAAGTTCTCTCTGAACTGAATAGTTTCTCTTTGTCCTGCCGTGGGAGAGCAGCTCCAAACTCTCCTTATCTAGCGTAGGAGTAAAACTCTTTTGGCTCCCTACACATTCCTTTTCTGTACTTTCACACAGTCCTTTGGCCTCTTGTAAAACAGGTAACACAACCCTCAATATTGTTCCATCAGTGACACATAAAAACAAAATAAAATTATCTAGATTTTTACTTTGACCCCCTGTGAGAGCAGTTAGAGCTTCTGGTCTTCTTGTTTGGGTCTCTACAGGCTTTGAACACCTTGAGTTTCTACCTGACAGATCCCCTCAGGCTTCATCAGATTGTATGGAGACCTCTGACCTGCCATCTTCTGGTCTCTTTTAAGATATTTTGTGGGGTTTAAATCTTTGCTCGGACAGTGTCGCTCAAGGACAGTCAGAAATTTGTCCTGAAGGCACTCGTGTTGTTTTGGCTGTGTTGGACTATCGTCTTACAAGAAGGTAACCGGTCTACCTGTTCCTGCTGCTGAGAAGTATACGGCTGCACTCTGTTGGGATCCTGCAGGACCCAAAGCAGAAGCAGGAGGTCAAAAAATAAACAAGGCGAGTTGGACAAATGGGCTGCAAGGTGGAGCAGTGGTTAGCACCGTCGCCTCGCAGCTAGAAGGTCGCCGGTTGGCGTCCCTGTGAGGACACCCGGGATCTTTCTGCGTGGAGTCTCCATGTTCTCCCCGTGCAGTGTGGGTTCTCTCCGGGTTCTCCGGCTTCCTCCCACAGTCCACAAACATGCTGAGGTTAATTGGTGATTGTAAATTGTCCGTAGGTGTGAATGTGAGTGTGCTTGGTTGTCTGTCTCTAAGTGTAGCCCTGTGATAGACTGGTTACCTGTCCAGGTGAACCTGCCTTCACCCTGAGTCAGCTGGGATAGACTCCAGCTCCCCCACCACCCTAGTGATGATTAAGGTGTAGAGATGATGGATGGATGGATGGATAGATCTGCTGTGAGTTAATCGAACTTATTGTCTTGGTTTTTGTCCCGACCTGCAGTCTGGATCGTAGGACATTAGATACACCAGCGTGTGACCGATGTTCAATCCATTCCATTTGAGCTGTTTTTCCAATAATTTGCAAAAACTTCTAAAGACAACAAAGTGTGCAAAAAGTGAAGGGATCTGAATACTCTCCACTTTATATAAATGATGGAAACAAAAATATCAACGATGAAGTGATGCGAGTGTGCAGGACATCTTTGGGATTTTCCATTAACTGAGAGTTCTGATGCACCTGCTCGTTAGACTCTGTGTGTTTATCTTGAGTATATCGTCATTCAAAGTTCTCTTAATGCACCAAACAAATCACCACAGTGTCAGCTCAGATCAGATGATCATGTAAATGTTGCAGCTGCAGTGAAAAACACCAGAAAAGACACAGGTGACCATTATCTCCAGGCTGATTTTCATCATTAATATCTTTAATGCAGGTACAAGAGATTTTTACTGTTAACGCTCATCTTCTTGTCATCAGAGATTTACAGATCTCTCTCAGTTATTCATTCAATGAACAGTTCAGCTACTTTGCATGAGTTAAAGCTGAAATGTTCTTGTTCGTGTTCCTGTTTACATTCGGTGCTGCCCTTTCTGTTTCCCACACGTGTTCACTGATGGTTGAAAACTTACACGGTTCATTTAGAATTGTTTGTGATTCAGGTGAATGCTTCAGGTAAATTTTTTTGAACCCGAGTGCTGAAAAAACATTCAGAAGTTGCAAAGTTCAGGTGATTTGCATTCAGAGCTCCACAGATGATTCATTTAAATGACCACATAATGTCCGACTCTGCTCAGATCTTGTGGCGATCAAAGAGAAAAATCTATTTCAAAACCGTCAACAGGTGGCTCGGTGGTCAGTGCTGTTGCCTCACAGCTAGAAGGTCGCTGGTTGGCGTCCCGGTGAGGACACCCAGGATCTTCCTGCGTGGAGTCTCCATGTTCTCCCCGTGCAGC
>NW_007580218.1:0-16739 GCF_000690725.1 Stegastes partitus | reverse complement strand
ACCCTAGTGAGGATTAAGCGGTGTAGAGATGATGGATGGATGGGTTGTCATGACTTTTGGTGTCTCTGTGACATCCCATGTTTTCCTATGACGGGTTTCTAGCAGCACCACGGCCTGCTCAGAGTAACACATGGTATCTCGATGAGTGTGGACTCACTGTTTTCTTTCTGTTGGATATATTTTAATGTGGTGGATCACATTATTCTCCTCAGCAGACTCAGGAAGTGGGTTGATCCAGGTGGACGCTGCTGTTTATGTTACTTACCGAGGATATATCCAAAGTCACTGTTGACAGCTTCGGCTCATCGATTGCTCTCGTGTCATGAGCAACCTACAAAGCTCCCTCTATTTCGTTCAGTTTATATCTGCTGCCCCTGATCATGTTTTTTGCCATTTAACGCTTATGTTAGATGACTTTTTGCAGTTCTGACTCCCAGTTGTAGCCATGATTATAAGGACGGTCTGGATTCTCTGCATTACAAAGAGATAACAAAGATCGACTGTTTGCTTTCTCAGTCTTCAAGAGCTCCATAAATGTTAAGTCCGGTGACTGCGGAGGAAAGTCCATGACACTCAGCACTCCTTGACCTTCTTTGATTTTCAAGTCAAAGCTTTAAGATGTGTTTGATTTTATTATCCTGCTGCAGCATTAAGTGGTTCACAGACTCGTCCACTGAGACTAGACAGCTTTCTTTTGACAGGACGTCTTGTGTTCTTTATTTGCTCAATTTTGTTCCCCGCAATGAAGCTGTTTTGCTCCCAGTGAACAAAACCTGATGTATTGATCTTCTGCCGTTGTGCTGATTTGTTGGGCTTCTTGATTGTGCTTTGGGTACAGCTGATCCGGTCTCCACAGTGTTCTGCTGGAAACTGGAGACACAGACGTATTTCTAACATGTGAACGTGTTAGAAATGAACGCTGCTTTAAAGAAGGAAACAACTCAAGGAAATCTGACCCACTGCCAAATCAGTTAACACGGTCACTGCCAAAAATTTCCCTAAATTTGACTGCGGACTTAGAAATGGAGCAGAATGTGAAATACGATTGAAACCAGAAGTTTACATCCACCATATAAAAAGACATAAAACCTTTTTTTTCTCACTGTCTGACATTAAATCAGATTCAACTTTTCCTGTTTTAGGTCAGTCAGGATTACCAACATTATTTCTGTTTGCTAAATGCCACAATAATGACAGAGACAATTTTTTTTATCACTTTCTTCTCAGTCAGAAGTTTACATTCACTAAGATACCTTCAAACTATTTGGGAAAGCCCAGGTGATGATGTCATGGCTTTGGAAGCTTTTGATTGGTTACCTGACAACATTTGGGTTAACTGGAGGCACACCTGTGGATGTATTCTAAGGCACACCTCAAACACACTGCTTCAAACATCTAAAGAAATCAGCCAAGATACCAGGAAGAAAATTGTGGACCTCCACTAGTCTGGTTCATCCTTGGGTACAATGTCCAGATGCCTGAAGGTTCCACGTTCATCTGTTCAAATAATCATATCAAGTATAAACACCATGTCCAGCCACCATAAAATCAAGAGTAAAACAACAGACATGCAGCAACAACAATGGGACTAAAGGTGCGTAAAGCTAAATACAGTTTAGTAGTTGCACTTTTCCGTTACAAATTTTTTTGATCAAACTGTCCCAAGACGATAAGATCATTAAGCCGTATTGTCTTCTAAAAGTTGTTCAATGGCACGAAACAGGAGAAGGCCTCATTTTAAAGTTTAAAATTTGATTGGAATTGAACTACAGGTGAATTAGAATCAGTCCTACAGGCTCACATGTCATTGGAGTCTCGGTTCATGAATGTTTGGCAACATAAACAGATTTTTGGAGAGATTTGAACATAAAAACAATCTATTCGTGTTAATCTTTCTGTGGGAAGGACAACTCTGTCGATCTTGACAAATACGAAAAACCCTCAAATGTGTAGTTGTGTATGTAAGTGGTGCAGGATTTTCTGTGTGCTCAGATGTTTTAAGGCTGTGGTTTGCAAACTTGTTAGCCCCTGACCTTCAGAATCCTTTGAAAAACTGCTTAACAAACAGTTATTTTATAGAAATTTACTCTCGGCCAGTCACAGCATACATCAGTTGGACTGATCTCCGTGTATAAGCTGTAGTAAAAGTAAACGTACAGTGTTAGACGTAGCAACTGGACTTGCTTGAGTTCCTTGAAGACATTTTGAAACTCAGGCGTTAATGGCTCCTTCAGGGTATCAGTATCTGGAACTCCCAACTAGTCAGTCAGAGCCGATGAAGCCTCTTGGATGAGAGGTGGAACGTCTTCAAGGAACTCAAGCAGGTCCAGTTGATACGATTAAACTACGAGAACAACCATGACCTGGAGGACTGAGAATCTTCAGACGTGCAGTATTAGAGGCTCACTCTAAAAAAAACTTTTTTAAGCTATGGCTAAATTTTGACTGTCTTGTAACCAGAAACAGACTTTGGGAACCACTGATTTTGTGTTGGTATTTTGCAGCCATTTCTTGCTGGGCTTAATATTGGCTAAGAGACTTACACTTAGTATGAAGCAGTTTTTTCACAGCTTTGCTACGATCACACCCGACTGTGTAACCACATCTCACTCTGGTACTGATGGAAGTAGTCTCAGATTAAAGTTGTTTGTTCGAGTTTGGAGCTCAGCTAATTATGAAATGAAGGTGAATTAGATATATACTGTATGTGTATAGCACCATCTAGTGGTGAAGAGGAATCACTGCTACTACAAGCATTATACAGTCGTCCTTAAATGTATTCATCCCCTTCCATTAAAGGAAAGGCAAAATCCACAATAGTTACTCAAATAACAAGAAATTGAAAAAATATATAATAAATAAAAATTTACAAAATTATAATTTTGTGAAATACAACGTTGCTTTTGAATTGTGGTTGAAAAGAATACTTAAAAAAAAAAAAAACTGTCCTGGACCAATGAGAGCCCTTTGCTGATGAGCAGTGGTCCAGAATACCTGTCAACAGGTGCAGAAGTCTGACTGATAGTTACAGGAAACACCTGATGGCAGGCATTGGCTCAAAGGGTTGTTCAACTAAATATTAGTTCATGAGTCCCATCATGCTTGTTTGCTTGTTTTTATTTGTTTTTTTGTTTTTTAAAAATATTTCTGTTGAACCACAATTCAAAAGCAACATCATGATTTTGATTAAATTTTTATTTATTATTACTTTTGTCAGTTTCAACTTATTTCAGTGACAGCTGTAGTTTTCCTTCTTTAATGGGAGGGTATGAATACATTTGAGGACGACTGTATACATTCTGTCCAATAAAATTGTATGTACATTTCATATAACTCCATCCATCCATCATCTCTACACCTTAATCCTCACTAGGGTGGTGGGGGGCTGGAGTCTATCCCAGCTGACTCAGGGTGAAGGCAGGTTCACCTGGACAGGTAACCAGTCTATCACAGGGCTACACTTAGAGACAGACAACCAGTGAGGCGACTGTGCTAACCACTGAGCCCCATTTTACATATACACATAATTTCTTATTATTATTTATAATAATGTACAATATAAAATGTAGTATTGCTGGGCATCAATAAAAACACCAACCACACAGAGTATACTTCACTTGCTTTTATTCATACTATATCATATTTATATTCTATGTTCATCATATATTTATATATATATATATTTATATAGATATTTACATGTGGCAGTTTTGCCAGTAGAAGAAACCGATATTTCAACATCATGACAAAAAACAAGTGTCAAGATTCAGTGCTATGCTGAAAACACACAGTTTGATTTACAAAAAAAACAAAAAGTAAAAACCAAGAAGTGGGAAAATGGCAAAAACACTGTTGTAATTACATTTACATGAAACCTCTACATGATGGTGTGTCACACTAGTTGTGGATTTAGCGGTACTTGGGTTTTCTGCTCCAGAAGTTGTGCAAATGTAGTGTTTAAATGGCGTCATCGACTCCCCCAGAAATCACCAGGCAGTGTTTAGGCAGTTGCCGTGGACACGAAAAGAAAATTAAATAAAAGAAAAGATACACGACACTATTTACATCGAGACAATGAACTGATGCTTTCTGAGGCAAGGGGAGAAGATCCAAACAAGACTTGTTTAGGTGTTTGCAGTAACTACAGCCATACGTTAGCAGCGATCGTCACACATTCTTCAATACATTTTCTGTTAGCTTGCCTTCCTCGCCGAACACGTTCAGTCAAAGCATTGGACCAAACAGACGTGTGTAAGGTACAGTATATGTTGTCTCTCACATTCATTCACTCAGCAGAGAATACACTTTGGAATTAAATGGCTTTTGGAAACAAATGTTAAACATCAAAAGAAAAAAATCGAATTAAAATCACTGACTGACTGATTTCGATTCTGTAGTTTCATGAAGCCACTTACATACTCTTCTTCTTCTTCTTGAAAATAGAAAAATGCATCCAACTGCAAAACTAAAAAGCTCTGACACACGTGCACTTGTGTGTTTGTGTGCAACAAGCGTAAGCGATCTCATCTATAAATACAGTACGTTTTATATTGTTCTCTCTTCAGACCCCACGTGGCCTACTTAACAAAAATAGAATAAAAAATAACTTTTTACACAGTCTAGAAACAAACACTCAAATGGGTTGGTCGAATACAGGACGCGAGGGGGCAGTCAGAGGCAGGTACTGGTGGAGGTGGAGGTGTGTGGAGGAGGTGGAGGGCACCGCCGTACCCCCTAAGGAAGCCTTCAAGGGTGCACTTTGAAAGAGAGCAGCTCCTCCGAGTGCATGTTGTTGAGTGAACGGAGCTCAGGCAGTTTGAGCAGCAGCTTGGTGAACGTGGTGGCGGACTCGTCGCTGTGGTTCTGCATCACCAGGTTTCGCAGCGCCCGGATCAGTTTGTCCTGCAAGGCCTCCACGGAGTTCAGGTCCTGGATCCCTGAGCGATCTGAACCAGAGCAAAAAGAAGGGAACCGTCAACACTGGAGGGCACGAGCAGCTTCAGTGATGCTGCTGGCTGTGCCACAAAAAGTGATCAATATATAAATCAGCATATGTTGATTCTTACCGGCTGAGACGAGCACCACGGCGGTGAAGAGGCTCATTTCGTCTGAGTCGAGCCGCAGAGCTGCCAGCTTCTCACTGAACTCGCACATGGAGTTGAGCAGCTCGCCGGCGCCCAGCGACCGCAGCGTGTCGAGGCTGTAGCGCTTCCCGCTCAGGAAGGTCACCGTCCGCTCAGCCACGTTGAACAGAGAGGCGAACCGGACCATCAGCACCTGGAAGTCAACAGAGGGAAGAAGGATTTAATTTGTGGTTTCATTTGTGCAGATAAAGAAGTATTCAACATGATGAAAAGCAGGAAACGCATGACAGGATACTGTGAATAATAATTCTGACAATGGTTCAATGTGAGGTGAATTAAACGTTTTATGATGTCACCCTTCAGATAACTTCTGTGCTAAAGACGCACAGGATCTACAGGAGCAGAGGCGACGCTGCACAAGACTCATTGAAAAGACATCCAACAGTTGGAATCACCACACCCGTGTCTCCATACATGTAATTATCTGTATAGGAACGGCTTTAATGTGTCAGGAGAACCACATGTAACAGAATTTGTGAAGCCTCTTTCATTTCCAACCGGACTGTTATCAGAACAAATATTAGTCGGCACACAGCTGACAGTCTGCTCTGTTTGGAGAAGCCACAGTGGCCCCTGTATTTAGAGTGTCTGAAGAGCCTGCAGTGTCCGACTTCAAAGCGAGCACAAAATAACATCAAGTGTTGACGCTGAGCCTGTCTAGTCCTGCTCAGCCTGTTTGCCCTCTTACCTCAAACGTTCCAGCCTTCAGCAGGCTCACTTGGTCGTGCTCGGAGAGGTCGCGGAAGCCTGGGATCCTCTTGGCGAACTCGACCACCTCTCGCACGGCGGGGGTGAAGCTCATGGAAAACTCCTCCCAGATCTCCTGGCTGGGCTTGCGGGGGTCCACGTACGGTGACGTGTTCATCGGGCAGACCTGGAAAACATGAGAACGCAGAGCTGATCAGAGAGGGCGATCGAAATCCAATCAGGTTTTTAGCTGGTTGTTAAGAGGTGTGAAAAAACGTACCAGGTGTGCTCTACTGGTCCCACAGCTGCTTGGTCCATTATAACCACTTGAGGCAGTTTGTCTGTTGATGTCTTGTTGTCTTTGGCTGCTTTCTGATGGTTCACAGCTAGGGGCGCTGTTGAGCTGGTAAACTTCCCTCTCCTCCCTATAAGCAGAGTTAGCAGTGTGTTGGCCACCGCTGTAGGAACCGTGCTGGTACCCTCCCACGTCCACGTTGTTGTTCCAGCAGTTCCAGTTCTCCTGCTGCTCCTCCATGCGGTTGTCACACCCGGTCTCCGAGGCAACCGTGGCCGGTGAGGATGAGGCCTGGCCTTGTCTCGGCGATCTCTGCTGGCTGAACGCGAAGGCATCTTGGTGCTGCCTGCTCACCGTGACGACAGCCTCGTCCTCGCTGCTGTCCGCACAGGAGGAGGCAGAGCTGGAGTTGGTGTCCATGGAAACCACAGACTCCGAGTCCTGGGGACACTGTGGGGAGGAGGGGTTGGAACACGATGGAGAGTTGGAAGCAGAGGAGGAGGAGGAGGAGGAGGAGGACGAAGACGAGCTGGCGTCGCTGGTCATGGCCTCCATGGGAAGCGCGGGGCTCTGGTGGCCGTGCAGCATGCTGTGCAGCTGGCTGTTGCTGCTCATCATATTGTTCATGGCGTTCTGCATCTCCAACAGCATTCTCTGTTTTTCCCTTTTTGGGATGCGACCAAATCTAACGGCTGAGAATGGAAAATGATTGTGTTAAATTTAACAGGACCAATTAAGAACCAACTGCGATTACAAACTGAAACTGATCTAAACGCTCACCGTCTCTGGACATGCCGACGGCCAGACACTTCTTGAAGCGACACTGCTGACAGCGGTTTCTGTTCATCCTCATGATGGTGCAGTTCTCCATCTTAAGACACTTCTTGTACTGGATGTTTTGCTGGATGCTCCTCCTGAAGAAGCCCTGCACAACAACAAGATCCCCGTTGTGAGCCTTGGCCGTGTGAACCAGAGGACATGAAAGAAGGAATGTAGCAGAAGGGTGATGCATGTTTGCAGGAACTTGTCTCACCTTGCAGCCCTCACAAGCGTGGACGCCGTAATGGAAGCCCGAGGCCACGTCACCGCATACCTTGCACAACAGCACCATGCCGTTGATTTCTGCGAAGACAAAGATGAGCAGTGATTCATGTGCACCGGATCAGACATGCAACATTCTTTTTCAGTGATTTAAAGACTCTGAGTTTTGTGCTTACTCGTGATGCTGCTCTTGGCGGATGTGGAGGATCGGCCGGCCTTCTCCGTGCCGTGGCTGCGCGAGTGGCCGCCTTTGGCTGGTGGAGCGATGTCCACCACCATGCCGACAGCCCTGCTGGGCAGCGAGGGGCGAGACACAGCCGGTGTAGTCGACAGGTAGCCGCCACTGGGGCTGCTGCTCATACAGGACTCTGGGGTGGAGGCAGAGCCTGAGGAAATGTAGGCTATGACGCCTCCTGTGGAGAGGGAGGGACGCCGGTTAGCTCCAATACAGAAGAGGCTCTTTCATGACATAATTATTTGCTCAGACATTGCTGCTGTTCTGACTTTTAAATGGCCTCCTGCATTAGGTGAACACATGGAAGGGACACGTGACATGTTGTTTATACGTAAGTGTAATTCTCAGAACTGCAGCACGTACAACCATATAAAGTCATCAAACTTTATTTTTAAACTTTACTACACATCAAGCTTGTCAAAGTTCATGTGAGCCAGAGATGATAAAGAAGAGTTAGCGCGTCGATCACAGTGATTAACGAAAACGATAGCTCCGTCTGCCAAATAAACAAACTCGTGTCAGTGTGGTAGATACAGGTGCTTCTGACACGCCCAGGAATCCAATCTGTGTGTGTGTGTGTTTCCTGGTTGGCTGTGATTGACCTACTTTATCACCTCCACTGCCTGCTGGTTGGATAACACGATTACATAACACGCCTGGGTCTCTATGCTATGGGAGCGTGCTCCGCTGACTTGATTACCAGACAGGGTCACTGAAGCACCAGGGCAACGTAACACTTGCAGAAACTAAATAATACAGCAGGGAAAACATCCACCGTGGGAGTTATGTAATGACATGCTGGGCCAGATAACAACTGTGGTCACCCCGCTCCAGGAACTTCTCTGAGTTTACAGATTGGTGCATTCAGGTGTTCATATAACGCTTTAGATTAGGAACAAAAAAGAGAAGTCCAGTTGATTATTTCACTGAAGCTGAATGAATATACAGATGTTTGGGTCAAACCAAAGTAAACGTATGTAGCTCAGCTCACAGTGGTGTCCAAGTTCTGAGGCTGGTAAAGTTTTATTTTCAAGTTTTACATTCGGAATTAAAAACAGAAAAGCTGGGTTTTTTGAAAAGCAAATGCTGCAAGTCAGTTGGAGGTGATAGAAGTAATATAAATAAATCATAAAGTGATTTACAGTGTGTTGAAATGTGTACAAAAATACCACAAAAAAAAAAACAGAAGCCAAAAACTGTTAAAACCAAATTCTATCAAGTGAATGAAGTGAAGTAGGGCGTTGCGCTTCAGTTTAAAAATACCAGACATACTTTCCACACAAAAACAACATTTACGCATAAAAATGTGCACCTGCAGGTGTTTACTGGAAGATGTGTTAAAAACATGAAGTGTGTTTTTCTTCAGTAACTCCTCAGAAAGAAAATAAAAAAAAGCCCCTGACTTTAAAAGCAGCAGACGATTACCTAACCCCAACCATGACTGTTCCCTTTCACGGCCCACCCACACGTGGACCTGTCATGGATTTCTGTGTAAGCGGAGCTCGAGCGGCAGCAAGAATCTAGGTCAGCCGCTGCTGTCTCGGGCGGCCTCACGTGTACCGCACACAGGAGCCTCGCGCCAGCACTGTTGTGCACACAGCGGATTATGCAACGTGCCGCGTCACTGGCTGCGTCGCGGCCAATCGGAGGAGAGCTCTGCTGCAGCGTGCGCTCAGACGGGACCGCCCCCTCGACCAATCAGAGCGCTGTTCCCGGGAGCGTGTACACACAGGCACATGGCTAGGCTACGCTGTCCATGTGAGCGCGGCCGGGGAAGTGGAACACTGTTGTTGTGTCAAATGTAAATGCAGCAGCGGCGCATTGGCACTCCTAACCCCGATCCGCAGCACGGTTCTACGGCCCAAATGGGCTCTGTTGCTGCGGTTTAAGCACGAAACAGTGTAATAGAAATATTTTTAAAAAGTGTGCCGACATTATGTGACGCCTGGTCAGCGGTTAGGATGCTGCAGTGGACAGAGAAAAAAGCTGCTCCAGTTTCTAGGACACCATTCATTTCTGTTGTGGTCTCTAAAATACTTGACAACACTCATTACTGCACAAATAAGCGCATCTATCTGTTATGTGTGTGTTCATATAGTTTCACACGTCAATGACACAAATGACTTTAGCAACTTTCCTCTCCACCAACCTGAAATAGCCTTTTAAAAAAAGGCTCAATAAATTCAGCTTTCCTACATGTTAACTGCACCAAACCAGACCATGCACTGATAACATCCTCTGCCCGGTTAAACACGGTCACCGCTCAGTGTCCTCTTACCGGGCTTGGCGGTCCCGACGTCCTCAGGCATCTCCGATCGAGGAAGAAGAAGAAGAGCAGGTATTCGGCTAAACTATGGAGTCTGTCACGACTTCTCTCCACAAGAGCCACGGGAACTGAACTCTGCGAGCTGAAGAGAAACGACGCTCGCACCAGGCAGGAATCTATTTGTGGAAATAATGTGCAGGTCCCGGGCGGTGAGTCATGAACGGCGACTCCTCCGGCAGCTTCTGACGGAGGACGGCTCGGCTGGATGTGCAGCTGAGTGGCAGGAACTCCCCCTTGTTGTGTGTGACTGCGGGTTAGTCAAGAGAACTAAATGTTCTCAATAGTGGGCTCGCCCATGTGACCCATTTGTCGGCCACGCCCCTCCGCCCGACCGCTCGAGCCACTTTAACCCAGTGACACACTTTCAGGACACCGGAGGGGCGGAGCCACGCACCCCGCCGACGTAACACAGCAACGGTAACACAGCGCTCACGTTGCAGAGCTCAACGTGAAGGCTGAGAGCAGCACACGGTGCGCGGAGCGTCGAGTTATTCAAGCTGTGCTCCATTACTCTGCTGCTGCTGGAGGTCACTGACACTGCGGCACAAGCTGCACATAGCTCAGCTGTGAAGTCAGCAGCGCTGGGAGAAGTACTCGGACCTTTTACTTTAGTTAATGAAGTACCAGTACAACAGTGTAGAAGTACTCTCTTGCAGGGAATAGTCATGCATTTGCATTTACTCTTAGGTAAAGTACCAGTGCAACAGTGTAAAAGTACTTTCTTATGATGAAAAGTCATGCAGTTGCATTTACTCTTTGGTAAAGTATGAGTACAATAGTTAAGAAGTACTCTCTTACAAATAAAAGTCATCCATGTACATTTACACTTCAAGTAAAAGTATTGATACCAATGTAGAACTCTTTTGCCACAAGTATTCACACATGTACATTTATACTTAAGTAAAAGTACCAATATTACAGTGGAAGTACTACATGACAAGTAAAAGGCATGCATTTACATTTTTTCTTGGGTAAAAGTACAAGTACTACACTGTAGAAGTACTCTGGAACAAATAAGAGTCATGCATTCACATGTATACTTAAGTACAAAATGACAGTACCATTATAAGATAAACTTTCTGCAAAAGGACGATTCACACATTTACCAATAAACTTAAGTCAAAGTACCAACGCCACAGTTATCAGTTATTATGGTACCAACACCACAACAAAGAAGTACTCCGTTACATTTAAAAGTCAGCATTTGCATTCATACCTAAAGTAGTAATACCAGAGAAACAGCATTCTGTTCCAAGTACAATTCACGCATTGACATTCATGCTTATATGACATGCTTATTAAAGTAGAAGTACTCTGTTATAAACAATGTCCTGAATTTCCATTTTTACTTAAGTACAAGTACAAGTACCACACAGTAGAAGTACTCTGAAGTAAAAGGCCTGCATTTAAATTCAGAAATGAAAGTACTAATGCCAGTGTAGAAGTATTCTGTTGCAAGGAAAAATAAGGCATTTATATTCATACCTAAGTAAAAAATACCAACATCTAAGTGTAAAAGTACTGAGTTACAAGTAAGTCATGTGTTTACATTTATTCTTCAAGTACAGAAGTATTTGTATCAGGATGAGATCAAATATTTCAGAATGATGTATTTCATATTATTCTATTTATATACGTTAGAATTAGTGATGCAGTGAAACAGACGTGTACAGCAGCAGAAAACAGAAGGATACTACAAGCACCTCAGTAATGTACTTCTGTGCAGTACTAGAGTAAATGTACTCGGTAACTTTCCAGCCCTGACTCCTGTACTTTAATGTTTCCATGTTGTGCCACTTGACACTATCTCAAGAGGAAGTGCTCACTTCTTTCGTGTACTGTTTGGAGAGAACTCCGTGTTCTGAATCTTGAGCCAGCCCACTCGTCTGTGAACTGGGATGGCCTCTCTGGTCTTCTAGCCGGAGTCATTTATTTGTTCCATACTTGTTCCAAATGTTCCAAAAACATTGGGTGAGGTAACGTTTAGCGCTCACGCCTCGAGCTCGGCTGGAAGTGCTGAAAACTGAAACCTCACCTCGTCATCCTGCATTTAGGATGATCTCGTTTCACTGAATCATTGTTTTTATTGTGTTCAGCTTTTAACTGTTCTTTTACCGTCGTGTTGGTTCGGAATATTATACAGTCTTATTATGAGCTTGTCAGTCGGTGTTTGTTTGTTGATGCTGTTGTACTGGACTGCATTTAAGTCAGAGAACTTTTAAAATATTATTCCAGTACAACAACACCTTTAACCATGACCTCGGCTATTTTGTACATTTCTGACAAAACACGCTGAATGTTCTAAACTTTGGAATACATTCGTGCGGCCAGTTTTCCTTTAAGCTGAACTCGTATCCATCTTACACTGACAGCTTGGAATGTATGGCGTCATTTGCACATAAATTAAACACGAGAGAGAGTTTTCCGTTCCTTTTCTAACATTTAACACTGTGTTCATTTGACCTTCTTTCTGCAGATTGAAATAACTTTTTTTTTTTTATTTGAAAAAAAATCACAGTTTTGACTTCAGTCTAAGTGAATCATCTCACCGACAGGGATTTAAAGATCAACTCACAGTTTGCAAATTGATAAACACAAGATGCCGATACTGACCTGTATCAAACAGTTCTCTTTGTGCTTTGCGAGAAATAAAAAACAAAATTGCTATTTATTATGTTTCTCAGCCTCCTGAAAGTCTCAAGCTGCCCCAGTAGTCCAAAACAAATATATAGGTAAAAGAAGACTAGATAAAAGCCACATGCTATCTGGAGGCGTGTCTTTACATCCCCGCACCATCAATAAATCCAATGTGAAAAATCAGCTATCAGCGGCGGTCACATGGCTTTAAATGCCCGTCTCATTATTGCATTTAGTCTGCATGTGATGACTGAATGACCTAGCTGCCTGCTGTTGGGGGTATTTCACTCCCAGGACCCTTGAATAAGATAACAAACAAACTGTTGGGTTGTCCGTAAATCAATTACTGTTAACGATGAAATGACATCATCACAACGGAGACGACCCGACTCAACACGGGGGAGAGGCTTCACAGCAGCATTTACAGGAAAGTAGCTCTTGTCCTGTTGGTTCGTTGTCAAATGATTGTACGTTTAAACCTTCTGAGTTCGACACAGTGGACCGTCACATCCTCAATAAGAGATTACATGATTGCGTTTTCACATCAGGCAGAGCGTTACACTGGTTTCCATCCTATCTGACTGACGGGAGTTTCTCCGTCTCTGTTGCGTCTGGTTCCTCCCGTCGGTCATGTGGCGTCCCGCAGGGCTCGCTTCTCTGCTATGCTCTTTATGTTTGCTGCCCTTGGGACAAATGATAAATCAATGTGGTGCTGCATATCATTTATAGGGCTGCAAGGTGGCTCGGTGGTTAGCACCGTCGCCTCGCAGCTAGAAGGTCGCCGGTTGGCGTCCCGGTGAGGACACCCGGGATCTTTCTACGTGGAGTTTCCATGTTCTCCCCCTGCTCACTGAGTGTTTCTGCTCTTAATCATCTGCTAGCGATCCAGAATGCTGCCTCAAGACGACTAACTAGATCAAATAGATGCTCTCATACAGTCGCCCTCAGATTTATTCAAACCCTTCCATTAAAGAAAAGGCAAAATCCACACTAGTCACTCAAATAACCAGAAACTGACAAAAGTAATAATAAATAAAAATTTGCTAAATTTTAAGAATTAAAAAAAACAAAACAAAACTGTCCTGGACAAATAAGAGCACTTTGCTGATGAGCAGTGGTCCAGAACACCTGTCCACAGGTGCAGAAGTTTGACTGAGAGTTACAGAAATTGGCTCAAAGGGTTGTTCAACGAAATATTAGTTCACGGGTCCCGTCATCATATTTCTGTTTAACCACAATTCAAAAGCAATGTCATGATTTTCATTAAATTTTTATTTCTAATTACTTTTGTCAGTTTCAGCTTATTTCACTGACGGCTGTTCTTTTCCTTCTTTAATGGGAGGGTATGAATACATTTACTGTATTACCCCGATACTGAAACCCCGTCACTGGCTCTCTGTCACGCTCAGGATCCAGTTCAAAACTCTTAACTACTGCTTACGGCGCGTTACACGGTCACGCTCCTGCTGATGTTGCTGAGCTGCTTCATCCATATCTGTCAGCTCACTCTCAGGTCAAACGTGTTAAATTTGTAGTCTGTCCCTCGGACTCGCCTGAGGACACGAGGCCATCGAGCTTCTGAGGCCGTAGCACGTAAATTTAGGAATGCTCTGCCGGCACCCGTTGGTTTGAAAAGCCAGCTAAAGACACACCTGTTCAGACAGGTATTTGTCTAACTTGTATGCACCAGCTCTGTTTTTGCTTTATTTTTGTGTGTTGTTGTTGTGTACTGTGTTCTTCACTTTTTGTGTTTTCCTGTATTTTTATATCTCCTTTGTGAAGCTCTTTGTGACCTTTGTCTGTGAAAAGCGCTTTATAAATACATTCACTTACTTACCGACATAGCATCCATACCACGTAAGAAACCCGAGGTCATCTTTCCAAAGACAAAACCCTTTTAGGGGTAAACATATCTACTCTAGTTGACCTTAAACCTTGACCTTTCTGACCCCTAGGCAGCTCCTCTATAATTAGGATATGACAAAGTTACTCCACCAACGCTGAATAGTTTCAACACAACCAAAACACTTTTAGATAAAATGAAAAACAGGCAATAAATGCTAACCCAAGAGCTCACAGTTGGTTTTACTTTCACGCTGTCTAACTGCTCATTGCTCTGCCAAACACACCAGATGATGGCGTCCGTTTGTATTTGTGTGTCTGGTGGTGCTCGGTGAGCCTCCACCCTTCTCCGGTTTCATTAGGATATGTTTACATGTTAGTGTGGAGGTGTTTGCCACCTGTCTGCGTCGTACACTGTTAAAAATGTGTGTTTTTAAAAACATTTTCAAACGTATTTTTCGATCAGTTTACTGTTGTTTTACAGACGTTCTCTGTTTTCTTAAATTACTCGTAAAATCACAGAAAAAAAGTTTCATTTTCCAAGTTTACTCTGGAAAAACACAATCTGTCTGCTAAGAGTACACAATCTTTGCTTTACGTAAGCAAAAATATGATTTCACACATATCTGCTGTTGATAACAAGGATTGACAAATGACGTTATTTTATAGCTTCGTGACTTTTTCCCTTAAATCAGCTAAAAAATGTTCTTATTTTACAAATTTTTGCAGGTATCTTTACAGTTTTTACTGTTTTTGGACATCATATCGCGCTGCAGTTTTGTTTTTGGGACATTTGCTGCCAGATTTTCACCAGATTTGTAGAAAAAGCCTCATAAACTGCTGCTGTTTCTACTAGTGATGCACGGTACTAAGATTTCTGGCCGATACCAATATCCGATATTAACATTTCTGATATCGCTGATAACCGATGTTGATATACAATTTTTGTTCACACTGAAAGCTGAGTATAAGTAAGTGAGAAAACTATTCAAAAGAAGCCCAACTTAGACCACATAGTCTTCTTTATTACATAACAAAAGTAAAACATATTTCAACATATTTAACGTTCAAGTCCAGGATCATTTAAGTAGAAACATCTGTGAAACAGCAGAAATATCAAATGTAGAGACGAAGGCGCTGATGTTAGACAATCATCAGTTAAATTTGTTCATCAGACCTATATATGGGAAAAAACACTAATATCAGCCGATACCGATGTGGACGCCGATATATCGTGCATCTTCTCGTTTCTATGACTCAGCTCACTCCTGCTGTGACTCCAGATGTCATATTTTAACCAGCAGCACTCAGAGATAACTGATTGATGGAAAGTGGGCGTAAGTTAATAATTACACAGCTATACAAAGTGCAGTCAGATGGTTAAGCTGTTTTATGACCGACTACAGACAAAAGTAAAGACGTCTCCTTCAGCCTCAACTATTCTTTGTGTTGGAGTCTTCTTACACACCGAACCAGCTGCATTAGTTAGCTAGCAAATAACTTGTACGACACAGGATCAGTTTTAATGCTGCTCTCAATCGAAATGTTGCTGAATCCCAAATGCTTAACAAAATAAAGTTCCATCTTTCCCAGGAGAATATACGAGTGTGCACGAATATTAGACACATAAGGGACTAAAGTCATTACTTCTAACAAATAAGTGAAGCAAAATTATGCTTCAGTAGCATTTTTGGCCTTTTTTTAAACATTCAGTACAACCATCCTTGTTTTTTATCATCCCTCCATCCATGGAGTCTCTTTGGTCAAAGGTTTTTTGATTTGTTCACCTTTAACTTTCGCTGAAGACACGTATTGTCCTCCTTTGCTGCAAATCTCCCCAGGTTCTCAGTAGTGTTTATTCAGACATCTTTCAGACCTTTGCTGGCAAATTAAGCAGTTAAATACTTGGAGGCCTTTGACAGAGTTTGTCCTGCATAAAGATCGTTAGCCTTCTTAGATGTTGCACAGTTTTTACTTTTTCCACTCAAGAAAGGCTGTTCCAAAGACTGGCAGCAGGTTTGGGAGTTGATTTTCAGCCATTGTTGAGCTGAAAAGGTCCGGTTCCTGCTCCGTCCCAGCGCCCCCTCCTCCACCTAGCTGGTGCCTGACTCAGAGTGTCCATTAGTGATCCAGCCTCAGGCCCATCACGTCGCCCTCGCTTGGTCTGTCCATAAAACCGCAGAACAATGTGTCCTCTCATGTTCCTTGGCCCAGTTTTTACACTTCAACTTGTGTGTCTCATTCAGTTGTAGTCGTGTTTCAGCCTTTAGTATTTTGGCCATGTCTCTGAGCACTTGACACCTCGAGCTTCTAGAAGCGACAGTGGTTTTGTCTTTTGCAGAATCTGTCTGAGTTATAGCGTGCTTTGCAGAAAACAGCAACAATAAAACACTAAATAATACATTATATTGTATACTGCCAGTTTATACAGCCGGGTCTTTAAAAAGCTTTTGAATTAAGATGTTTTACTTAATTTTCCCTAATTACAAAAATAATTAAAGCCGCAAGCGGCGATGGACGGGTCCTCGCCCT
>NW_007580217.1:21863-44045 GCF_000690725.1 Stegastes partitus | reverse complement strand
ACTTTGTTGTAGGAAAATTAGTCATTCAGATTAAATGATAGAAAAATAGTTTGTGGCAGCCTGTGAAGATGTCACCGTTTCCATCGTACTGTCTGATGATAACCACAGAAGCAGATCTCAGGTGGTTTAACTCAGAGATGTGATGCGATCTGTGTTTTCCTCCAGGACCTGAACAAGAAGCAGACCCAGAAGGACCTGGAATGTGCCATGTTGCTGCGACACCACGAGTCCACGCAGGAGCTGGAGTTCAGGCAGCTGGGCTCAGTGCAGAGAACCAGAGCCGACCTGATCCGAACGCAGCACCAGACCGAACTGACCAACCAGATGGAGTACAACAAGAGGCGTGAGCAGGAGCTTCGACAGAAACACGCCATGGAGGTCCGGCAGCAGCCCAAGAGCCTCAAGGTACGAAGGAGAGCTCATAACTGAACCTAAAACCTACTGCTGAATGTCTCCTCTGACTGCTTCTGACTCTGTTTCAGTCCAAAGAGCTGCAGATTAAACGCCAGTTCCAGGAGACCTGTAAGATCCAGACCCGCCAGTACAAAGCGCTGAGGAACCACCTGCTGGAGAGCACTCCAAAATCCGACCACAAGGCCGTCCTCAAACGCCTCAAAGAGGAGCAAACACGTAAGCTGGCCATCCTGGCCGAGCAGTACGACCACTCCATCAACGACATGCTGTCCACACAGGCTGTGAGTAAGGCAAGGAAACCACCGCGCACCGCCACCACACCTGGAGCACTGCACCTGAACGCACCATGACACAAACACACAGTGAACACATCACCAACAAAACTGCATGCATCTACAAATGTATGTTACGGTTTCATTTAGTTTTCAGATTAAAGAAAAGGAGAAAATGACGAGTAAAGAATGCAGATTTCAACGGTTCTCTGTTCTTTGAATCCTCAGTTTGTTGTTTCAGCTTTCTGGTATATTTGTCATACAAAGGAGAAATGTTCTTCTTTTGGATCATAAATGGAAAAAACAAGCATTCTGACTGTATGGTTTTGGATACTGTCAACTGTAGGAGGCCTTTTTTATTATTTATTTGTATTCTGATATTGTATAGAACTAAACTATTGATCAGCTTATCTTGATTATTTTCTGGATTAATCAATTACTTATTTTGTCTCTAAAATTCTCAGAGCCCAAGATGATAAATGTCTTTGTTTTGTCCGAAACCCAATAATTTATAGTTTACCATCTAAAAAGAGGAAAGAAACTAGAAAATATTCACATTTAAGAAGCTGAATTTTCCTTAAACAATGACAGAAACAGATAAATTGATTATTAAAATGAATTTAATCGTTAACAGCTCATCGATTAATGATTGCAGCTCAAATGCTATGTTGCCAGAATTCAAAATCTTCCACTGGTGCTTGAAAAATGACTAAAAATATTGACAATTGTAGACTAATTAGCTGCTGATTAACTAGCTAACTGCAGCTGTAGTTGGAATACAAGGAAAAAACTCAATAATAAACACCAGACCAGTGGGACAAAGCTAAATTATTTTAATGATTCAATGTATTTTTTGCAACAACACACTTGAATCAACATTTACCGCTCGTTCATCTACAGTCTGTTTTCAAAGAAACCAGAGAAATGTCAAGACAACATACAGACATAGACACATAGATGTGTTTTTTACTGTTAAATCCAACATCTGTCAGTCTTATTATGTAAAGAAGCAAACTCACAAACATCTGATCAAACTCAACAGACAGTAGATTCAAATGTTCTCTCTACTGATACTGTGTTTTGTTCTCTTTCACCTGCAGCTTCGGCTGGATGAGACTCAGGAGGCCGAGTACCAGGTTCTGAGGATGCAGCTGCAGCAGGAGCTGGAGCTGCTCAACGCCTACCAGAGCAAGATCAAGATCCACACCGACACCCAGCACGAGCGGGAGGTGAAGGACCTGGAGCAGCGGGTGTCGATCCGCCGGGCGCTGCTGGAGCAGAGGGTAGGAGGAGGATGTCAGAAAATGTGTTTCAGATCAGCTGTAGTACCTGGTTGTTCCACCAGGTGGAGCCTCTTACTGTTTACTGCTGTAGCAACTCAAACTACAAGCAGTTCATGTTGGCAAGCAGAGAGCATTCTGGAGGTTTAGCTGGCAACGGGCACCATGACAAGACTTCTGTGGAGGTTAATGAGTTCTGAGTGGAGCTCATGTGTTCAAGACAAACTGGGATCAAGTAGCTTAAAGTTTCTGGATCACGCTGGACTATTTAACTGTATCATGTGTCGGTTCACTTGTGTCCTCTGTACATCATTTATGTTATTGATTAATTCATTCTGGATTGATAACACGTTGATCAATTTTAAAAAGCTATTTAAAAAAAACAAGCATCCCTAAGGTCCTGTCACAAAGTATGTCTCAGCATCAGGCTGAGTTTAAGGCTGATACCGATCTGTTAAGTAATGCTTTGTTACGATCTTTGTGATCGGATCAGGACATCCCTCGTCCCCGGTGCTGACACTGCGTCTGTTGTCTTTCAGATTGAGGAGGAGATGCTCTCCCTGCAGAACGAACGCTCGGAACGAATCCGGACTTTGCTGGAGCGTCAGGCTCACGAGATCGAGGCGTTTGACTCGGAGAGCATGCGTCTGGGCTTCAGCAACATGGCGCTGTCCGGCATCCCGGCCGAGGCCTTCAACCAGGGCTATCCGACCCCCAGCCCGTCCTCGGGCTCCAGCGGCTGGCCGTCGAGACCCGTCCCGCGATCCGGCAGCCACTGGAGCCACAGTGTACAGAACTCGGTGGCGACTCCGTCCTGGCGCAGTCAGAACCACGGTGGCGGCGGCTTCAGCCGGGCCGAGTCCATCGCCTCCTCCCACGGCCTCGGCAGGGACAGTGAGCTGATTAAGACCGGCAGGGTTCACTCTTCCTCGTCCTCCTCGTCCTCCTCGTCCTCCCACCACCAGCAGCACTACCTCCCCCAGCACTACCAGCACCACCAGAGCACTCCGCAGCTCTACCGCGACTCCCACGACTCCAGGGAGCGCGAGCGGGCCCGAGAGTGGGTGGGCGGAGGAGGCCACTACTCCCATCACTCCCAGGGCCACCACCATCACCTCTCCTCCCACGCCTCCTCCCAGTCCCTGGCTCTGCTGCCTCCCCCGCCGCCGCCTCCCCCCATCTCCCTCTCCTCTTCCTCCCCTCCCTCCTCCGCCTCCTCGTCGTCGTCATCACAGGGAGGCTACGGCGGCGGCGGCCTGAGTGTCCGGGGTCCCAGCCTGATGGCGCTCAGGAACAGCCCCCAGCCGCTGAGGAGGACGGCGTCCGGCGGTCCGGGCGGCGGCAGCGACGGCGGTTTGAGCCGGAGCACATCGGTCACCTCCCACATCTCCAACGGATCCCACCTCTCCTACTCCTGAAGGCCTCCTTCACTGAGGAAACTACAGGGCTACGAGCTGATTCCAATACAGGAGCAGTTCAGAGAGGGAGGGAGGGAGGGAGCGGTTAGTTTTTACTTTTTAGATTTTAAAACGTGAATAATTTCATTCTTTGAAAAACACACACAAATACCCTTATTTTAAGCGTATGTTTTAAGATCTCCTTGCTGGAAGTGTGCAGGGATGTTCAGCTGCAGGAAAAGAAAGAGAGGACGCCTTCAGGGCTGCAGCGGTGTATGGCAAGTCAGCTTCACATTTAATAGCTGCAAATGTCTAATTCAGTTCGTCAAAGAGATCATCTGCAGCTAAAGTATGACGAATTGTAATTATCTGTCTCGTCATAATCTGCTTCACAATTTTAAACATCCTGAATAAACTTAATTTAGATATCCTAAATGAGGTTTTTAGATATCTTACATTAAGGTTGAACTAATTGAAGGGAGGTGTTTTAAATTTGTTAACAACCAGCCGGAGTGATGCTGATTTGAGGGACTGCATTGTGCGATAACTGGTTTCTGTCATTTTGACTGTTCAAAACTGAGTCACGGATATTTTCAGATGTCGTTTTGAATAGTCAGAATGATGCTACAGATATCTGGAATCAGCCTCTGACTAATCACAGTCCAGTATCTAAAGTAACGCTGCAGATGTGGGTCATTTTAAAACTTAGCGCCTGGCGAGGGATGTCGAGAGTGCAATGCAAGTTTCTGATGAGTGGTGTGATTATTTTGTCTCTGGCTGTAGTTTCACTGGTCAGAATGACATTGTTAATGTCTGTATTTTAAAGATAGTCACACTTAGCTAACAGCTCGCAATGACGTTAAACCATCTGTTGAGGGATGTCAGTGCTGTTGCGTTTTCAGCCAAAACCGAACTACAAGCATCTCCGTATTGTTTCGGCCGGTCAGGCTGATGTTGTCATTTTAGCTCCGACATCAACTTCAGCTATTAAATGTCAAAGCGGCTTGCCATAGCAGGAGTGTTTTAAAACCCTGAGTTGCACAGGAGCAGAGATATAATCAGAAAAAAATAAGACGTGAAAATGAGCCATGTGTTGCGAAGTGAACAAGTCGAACCATCCGGGGGGAAAAAAACAAAAAAACAAAAACTTGTTTGCTTTGTAGCCTCCATTGCACAGTGTTGAGGGTTTAGACGGACTCGCCTGTCGGATCAGGTGTTCAGAGTCGCAGCAGGTTTCTTTTTTCTTTTGTTTTGTATCGAACTGAGCGACAGTTGTGGAGCTTCCACTTGGCTAGCGGTGCTTTAAAAACCACTGTAACTATGTAAATAACGCTAAAATTGTAAACCCGGTTTTTGATTTCTGAGTGTTTCATAGCTGGGGGGGGAGGGGAGGGGGAGGAGTCGACCAAGGGAAGATTTCTTGAAAACACAATTCTTTTACTCGTAGTGATAAGATTCTGTATATGACAATAAAAAAAAAACAACACACACACTGCCATCTTTCTGTTGGGCTGCAGAGAAACTCTACCACTGCCCTCTGATCTTCTTAAAGGAACCGTTGGAAACTTTGGGAGCGTTTACAGTCAGAATTAGATTCAATCGACGAGTTCACGACAGAAGTAGCTCCGAGTTTTATTTAGCTTAGCGCTGATGCTAAAAGCAGCTTCCAACAGCTTCACATGGACGAGATCTGTGTGCGGAGACAAACTGTGAGTGGGAAGGCAGCAGCAGCAGCCCACCAAACATGACATTTATATACAACTAGAAGAACGCTGCTTGTTCTTAGACTTCAGCTTCATTTGAACTCTTTCAGTTTTTGCTCACTGGTTGTGTTTACTACAGTATCACACTTTCACAATTAATAACAGCTTTTACAAGTTAAGGCACCAAAAACATCACAGTTGAGGTTCAAATACTTTCAATACCTGATTGAAGCCTTTGTGATGGAAAAACTATTAAATTAATGGAAAAGATGTGTTGACTAGAAACATGTTTGTGATCCTTCACAAACAAACATAATCCATTAGAAAATACACGAAACTAAAAGAGAAAACTCTGCTGGTACATCCCATAATATTGATGCCAACGTGGGTCAGAGATTTTTCTTACAGAACCCAGATTTAGCGTTTTAGAACTCAGATGGTAGAAACCGACAGGTTGTTCATTTCCTAAAAAGATACTGATATAAATGGAGTTTTTACAATATTCTGGTGGATGAATCGTAGCAACTGGACTTGTTTGAGTTCCTTGAAGACGTTCCACCTCTCATCCAAGAGGCTTCATCACTTCTGACAGACTAGTTGGGAGTTCCAGATACTGATATCCTTAAGGATCCATTACCACCTGAGTGTTGGTTTCAATTGGAAGTTTGTTGCTCCTCCCACTCGTTATGTTAGTCGTTAGTGCTCCCGCTGCCACAACGGGGTTCATTAGGGTCTTTTGTGGCTATAGGTGTGAATGTGGTTTCATCTTCCTGGGGAGAGATCTTAGGACTGAATTGTGGACTGAAACCGAAACGTCTTCAAGGAACTCAAGCAAGTCCAGTTGCTACGATTGAACTACCAGAATAGTGTAAAAACTCGAAAGTGGACAAACTGTTGGTTTCGACCATCTGAGTTCTAAAAGGCTAAATCTGGTTTCTGTAAGAAAAATCTCCGACCCACTTTGGCATCAATATTATGGGATGTACCAGCAGAGTTTTCTCTTTTAGTTTTGTGTATTTTCTAATGGATTCTGTTTGTTTGTGAAGGATCACAAACATGTTTCTTCAAGGAACTCAAGCAAGTCCAGTTGCTATGATTAATCTACAAGAATTACCATAACCTGGATGACTGAGAATAATCTTCACAATTTACAATAATTTTGTCATCAAATCTTTTTTTTTAGGGACGTATTTAGTCCTGTCTGGTTACTTTATTTAGACTTAAAGCTGCAGCACGTTTTGTTGATGTGATAGAAGAACAGTTTCCCACCAATTTGTCGTCTAGTTCTGCATTTATTTTCATTTTAAACACAAATATTCTGAATTTTACATCGCATTTTTTTGCAAAATTATTTCAGTTTAGAGAAAATTGAGGAACTTCTTGTTTAAGTTGTGCGTAAGAGCAGATTGATGTAAAAAAAAACAAAAGAGATTCGAAGCTGTTGGGAGATGATTTTAACATTTTTAACTGTTTTCATGCTAAGCTAACCCGAGTCCGCGCTGAAGTCACCGTCTGACTGCGATAAATCACAAACCTCCCCCGACGTTCCTTCGACCGGATGCTGCCACAGAGTGTTTTAGCACTAAAATCTGCGATCTGAACGTGTGTTTGAGTGTTTGTGAGTGTGTGTGTGTGTGCAGCTTAGAAATCACCCGTTTTCCCCACAAGTCTGCATCTGTAGATAAGATGTGCATTATTACAAATTAGTACAACTCAGTGCATGGAACTCGTGTACAGGCGGCATTTGTATGAATAAACATGCACACTACTTATTTATATAAATGCATATAAATGTAAGATACCTGTAAATGTAGCAGGTATAATACTGAAGATTGTTCACTGTCCAAACACTTTGACTTGCATTGTACTTACCAGTGTACATAGAAGCACTAACTCTGAGACTGTGTTAGAGTAATAATAATGATTATTTTGTCACGTGAGTTAAGCCGATTTGTACTAGATGCAGACAAATAGAAGCTATCATTATTATTACTACTACTGCGGTTGGAATATTTATGTTGTAATGCTAATTTTTAAGTTTTTAAAATTGTAATTGCCAATTTTGACCACTAGGTGGGGGAATAAGCGCAATGTTACTGTGATAGAGCTATAAAAAAAAAAAATTTAAAAACATATTAATGTTTCTAAGGAGGACAAAAAAAAGGACTACCTTTCCCAGCATTCCTGTCGAGGTCTCAGGGTGGGAGTCTCCAGTTCTGGGCAGGGCTGCGTTTTTATTTTTTATTTTTGAGCCAGTATTAAAACGTGGAGTCGACATTTCCGGATTCTTTCACTACATTTGGTGCCATGTTTTTATTATTTTGATTTTATAATTTCGCACTCTTTAATGTGCGAAGGACTTTCCCCCCTCCCCAAAAAAAACAAAAAACACTGTAACCTGCAAAATATGGAGCCCAAAAAGTGTTCAGTATTGGAGAAAATAATCAGATGAATAAATTGTGTAAGTTCCACCGAAACTCCAAGAAATAATTTACGAAATTGTTAAAAATCAACTCATTAGAATGAAATATTATTTTATGATTATTTTCACAGCAGCAATTTAATTTATATTTTTTGTTGTTTTTTTTTTTACGACTGTTTTTATTTTTGTTACAGCGTTGTAGTCCCCTTTATTTTATCGTTTCTTTTTGTCTGATGTCGGTCATGAAAAGTGACATAAAATAATAACACAATGAGCTGGAAGTTTGAAATTTAAGTCGTAAAAATTGAGGTACAGGAAATTTTCAAAAAATTCTACGAGTCAAAATTGACAAAATTGGATGTTAGAAAATGGAAAATGTTACATAAAAGTGACAGGACATTTAAAAACTTTAATGAAACGTGACTAAATTTCACATTAGAAGTAAACAACTGTGGCTAGTCAGAACGCTTATTCCAGATTTCCTGCAACAGGTACTTAAAAGTGACCCAAAAAAGCCATCATTACATAGTAACATTATATTAGAAACAATATAATTTAATATTTCGCAGTAATGAGTTGATTTTAAATCTACAAATTGTTTCACGTCTTGAGTTTTGCGCAGTTTGTTCGTATGATTATTTTTTCCTGCAGTTGCTTTAGTGTTGGTGTAATATTGGCCTCTTTGGGACTCCGTACACGAACTCCACTCTGTGTTTTGATTTGCACAGTCCGAATGGGTAGAAAATCACCGACCTCCGCGCAATCGGATGCTGTCTTTAGTTGTCATGTCTACCTCATTTGCACTGATAGTAGAAGAATGTTTGGGTGGATTTTAAAGGAAAAAAAACAACAACAACAACATATGTTTTCTTGGCTTTTTCTTTTTGTTTCCTTCTCATTTTTGTGCAAATGTGGACAAAAGAGATGATGAATGAGAGCAGGAGGATGAACTGACGGTGTTCGGAGTGGAAGCTGTACAGATTTTAGTTTCTGATTTCTCTCCGCTGACATGCTGGACTTTAAAGACAAACAGTGGGTGGAAACAAGTCGACAAACAAACTGACTGTAGATGGTGGAAGCGTTTGTTGGGAATCTGCTGGCCGGTGGATGAACTGTTCAACACGTGAGATTTCATTTTGCCAACTTTGATTTTTCTCTTTTTAAATATTTTATGTTGAAATGCTGACCATTCCTTAAGTGTTATTTTTTTTTTTTGCCAATTAAAGCTGCACTCTGGAAGTTAAAGTCACACTTTATTTCTACTTTCTGAAACACTTTTGTAATAGATTGTGAGCAGTTTTCTGTGTTTTGGGAAATGTTCATGTTTGCCGCCTTCTCCAGAGTTAATGGGGGGAAAAAAAATGTCAGAAAACTGTGAAAAATGTCGGTTCAAAGCGATGTTTTGATATTCAGAGCTCAAATAATTCTTCATTTAAGTCATTTTTCAAGCAGAAATATCAAATATTCTCCTGTTCACATCTCTAATGTAAGAATTTTCTTTCTTGATATCTCACAAAATTGATTTTCTTTGTTTTTATTTTACAACAAAGAGTCTCACTGTTATTGCAAGTACGGAATTCAAACAGTGCCCATATTAGTAGTATTATTTTTAAAAACTAAACATTCATAATTAAGCATATAGTTAAAAATATAAACAATGCAAAAATGTGGGGTTTTTTTCCACTTTGTTGTATTTTTTTTTGGACGAAAGCAGTGTTTTCGAGGCCTATTTTCATTTCATAGTTGCGTTTTCTTCCACAGTTCCTTTCATTTCATGACACTTCCATGAAGTTTTATTTTTGTTATTTTATGATGCTGCTCTTTTGTATGAACAAATGCCAATTTAGATGTGGAAAAAATAATATTTTATAGTCACAACAATCCAGTAATTAAAGAATCTGCTAATCGATCAGATAATAAAAATAATCAATAGCTGGAGCCTTGGATATTCAGTTTAAAATGTCCAAAAAAAAAACAATCAAAGCTGCAAGTTTTTTGGATTTAAAGCTTGAAAAATGACTAAAACTGCTTGACTGACGAAAATACTTCTCTTAGCTGTGAATGTCATTGTTTGACTAATATTTTCAGCTCTGGTTCACTAATTTTTCACATTTTTGTCATTTGAGAGCGAAAAATGTTCTGCAAGTGTCCGTTTGTGGTGCGTTCAAGGACAGTCGGACATCTGAGAAATGACGCCGTTCAAAGATGTTTGTTACAAATGTTTCAGGAGTCGACGGCAAACGAGAAAATTTCCCAAAACTGTTCTTGTAATTCGATATTAGCTGGTTTCTGTTCAGGTTCACATGGTGCAGTTTTATAAACAAACAAAAACAAAACCCTGAATGATGATGTTGTTTGTGGCCAGCAGGTAGAAACTGACTGGAGCAGCTGTGATGATGATGATGATGGTGGTGATGATGATGATGGAGGATTCTGCTGTAGTGAGAGTCAGTGTTTGTGTGCAGGTTGTGAGTCTCGGACGTGTTTTTTGCAGCAGGAGTTTAAAATGTTTCAGGTTCGGAGCGTTGAAAAAAACGAGTTGTACAGAAACGTAACAAAATAATTTTGGAGAAATAAAAGAACAAAAACAGAAGTGTTGCTGCGTTTTTATTCTCTCTGGGCTTTGTTAACATTTGTGGGTTAAAAAAAAAAAGGTTTATTAAACTCAGCTTTGGGACAGAATCATTGAATTTTAGCAGCCTTACACTGATGTGCACTGTAAAAAATACAAATCTGTAAAAAATGGTGTAATCCTAAAACGTTTTAAAATGGTGATAATTACAGCAAATATGTGTAAAATTATGATATTTCATAGCAGATGATAGCAGATTTAAACACTGTAAAATTAATGGAAGTTTGCAATCGTTAAAGAAGGAATTATCATTTATAGATTTACTGATTTACAGTTTTGGCCTAAATTCTTATGTTAATTTTTTTCAATTTTATTTTTTCCTAATATTCATAAGTTGTTGTTTTTTTCAAATAATGGCAAATATATGTAAAATAGTATTTGTAGCTGATTTAAAAACGGTTGAACAGTGTGATTTTAGCATTAAAACAACAAATGACACAGTTTTAGCCCCTTTTTTGTTGCTTATTAGTTAGTTATTGTCTGTAATTTTATATATCGGGGAAAAAATGTAACTAAACGAAAAAATCTGCAAATCACAGTCGTTGTTTTTACAGTGTACTCTACGTAAGGATTTAACTGTGTTGATGTAATTCTCCAATTGGCCTGCGGAGGGCAGCAGACTGCCGCTACTGACTCCAGTCTGCCGTAAATCTCAGCCAAAGAAGAAGAAGCGCCGCCGCTCGGAGGAAATCATCGTTTTAACCGAATTGAAACGAACTGCCGAGTTTCTCCTTCGTATAACCCCGGTAATACATCCAGCAAACCGACCCGGTTCGACCAGAACACGCTCCGCACTCCGTCATGGCGCAGGAGAACATTTTCCTCTTCGTTCCTAATTTAATAGGTGAGTTTTTATCGTCTCCGCTCTGACATGTAGCTAGCTTAGCTTTAGCCTTCCGTACGTTAGAGTGGATGCTGCTGAGAGACGCTCAGACCAGACTGCATTCAAAAAGTGTCACATTTAGGGAATGTCGCAACTGTCGTAATTTCTGGTTTAGACTGGAAAAAATAACCAACTGTGCAAATTAAACCAAGCCGACAGATACACGAGATATGAATCATTAGAATAACACTGAATTTATGCGTTTAACTCAGTTTTTGTTTCGTTAGTTTCGATTTAATGGAAACTTTCAGGCCTCTGAAATCGCTGAAAAATGAAAACATCTACAGATCTGCGTGTTTCAGTCGTTTTCCAGGCAGAAACAGTAAAAAGAAATTAAAATATTCTATGATTTCAGCCTCTCAGATGTTTTATTTGCCATATGCTATTGTAAAATGAAGATTTTGAGAGTTTGATTGAACAAAATTCGACATTTAAATGAAGTTGTGATTCATTTTCAAGTACATTTAAACATTTCAGAGTAAACTGTCCAAGAATTAATCAGCAGGTTAGTCGATAATGACAGATGATTAGGATTTTACATAAAAACCTTATCAGGAAATTTAACTGAAAAATGAAAAAGATATTTTCTTAAAATTCCTTTTAAGGTTTTTGATTGTAAAATCTTAGGTTTTTTTATATACATAAAACTAGATGCTATAACTGTCAAATCAATGGAGTGTAGTTAAAACTACAAAATGTGAAACTTTATAAAGTAGAAATAGAGAAAACAGAAATACTTTAGCATATTTTTAGTTATTTTTTTAAATGTATCACGTGTAAATTATATTGCTTTTCTATCAGGCGCTGCATTTATTCTCATGTTTTGTAGTTTTTTTCTTGATGATGTTGTGATGCTGATGTTGTGTTTCTGACCGGTCGTTGTGTTCTGTCGGTTCAGGTTACGCCCGTGTGGTTCTGGCCCTGCTGGCCTTCTACCTGATGCCCTGCTGTCCATGGCCCGCCGTCTTCTGCTACCTGCTCAGCGCTCTGCTAGACGCCTTCGATGGCCACGCTGCCCGAGCCCTCAACCAGTGTGCGTATTTGCAGGTTTTATTGGTTTTATTACTTCTTTCTGAATAATTAACTGGGTCAACTGGTTTGGTTCCATCAGGTCCAGTAACAGTACTCGGTGTGTCAGGGTTCAGTTATTTGTACTGAAGTTTTTTGGTATGGGTCTTTCAAGTAGGAACACGTACCTAATAGTCCCATGTACTGACTGCAAACACTCAAACCAGACTCCATTCATAAAGCGACAAATTTAGGAAATGTGGTTATATCTGGCCTTTCTTTGTTTGAGCGTGAAAAATTTGATTATAGCACTGAGCAACATTTTCCATTTCTTTCCTAATTTAATCAGTAAGTTTTTAGCATCTCCACTAACATACAGTGAGCTTAGTTTAGCCTCCAGTACATTAGAATAGATGCTGCTGGAAGACGCTCACACCAGACTCTATTCAAAAAGTGCCCAATTTAAGGAATGTAGTCGACTGTTGATTTTTTTTTTTCTGGTTTTACTGAGGAGATTAAACCAAGCCGAACGATAAAAAGGAATAAAAATCATAAGAACACTGAATTTAAAGAATTTTCTCCAGTTTTTGCTTCGTTAGTCATGATTTATTGGAAACTTGTTGTTCCAGGATCAGGATTAAATCATAATAACAACAATTTAGTCATAATTTTTCATCAGTACTGACTGAACTGAGCTGCAGCTGATTAACAGAATGTTGTTGTGCTGCTATTTTCGGCTTCTTCACAGTAAAATCTTTGTTTTTATTGTTTATTTAAACAAAGATCATATTTAATATTTGCAGTTTTCATCTTTTCGGGTCAAACTTTATTTGTGCCGTAGCTTTAGTGTTTCACACAACGGATGAAGAAGATTAGAAAGACAATAAAATGATAAAATCTAGAAATGTCTTCAGTGTGGCGGTTTGATGATTTTATTTTTTTCATGTGACTAAAGGAGACATTAAAACACTCCTGCTAACAATTTTTTATGTTTTCAAATTAATTGGGGCATTAACATGAATATTTGTACAATTTCTGTGTTTTTATTGTTTTGTGTTGAACTCTGAAGACTTTATTTTATAAGATAAGGCTTCAGATTGATGATCAATGAACCTCCACAGGGCGTGTTTTTCCCTCAGACTGACCTGACAGGACTTTTCTATTTTCTATCAGCCACTAAGTTTGGAGCGATGATGGACATGCTGACGGATCGATGTGCCACCATGTGTCTGCTGGTCAACCTGTCGCTGCTCTACCCTTCATACACCTTCCTGTTCCAGATCAGCATGTGTCTGGACATCGCCAGCCACTGGCTCCACCTGCACAGGTGAGTGTTTGGCTTCGTCGGGCTGCAGGAGGAGCTTCTCTCCAGCATTGAGTCAGTGAACCCTCCAGATGAACGTTCATGTGAGCGTCATGAGGAGGGCGAGGCAGATCTGATTTTCTGCTCTGTGGTGATGAAAGGAAACGAGATCAGACTGTTTCAGAGTCTTGGTCTTTGACAGCATTTGAAGTCCAACCTGCTGTTTTCTTTTCATTCACTTTCAAATGTGACAAAAATCTTGAACTTTTTGTTGCATATTTGTTTGAAAAATTGCTCAAACTACTAATTTTCTTTAATGTAAGATTATTCAACTGGCAGCTTTAAAAAATAGTGAATCATTTTAATCTGATATCGCTCTGACTGACCAGCTGAAAGGCACTGTTTCTAACCTGGTAAAACTGCAACTGATGAGTTTTTTTTATCATTGATTAATCTCTCATTTATTTTCTGGATGAATTAATCAGCTGGTTGGTCTTTAAAATGTTGAAAATGTGGATCAGTGTTTCCTCAAATGTCCTGGTTTTGTCCAAAGATATTCAGTTTGCTGTCATAGAGGAGGAAAGAAAATATTCACATTGACAGCAATCAGAGAATGGTCAACAATTTAATAGTTGACGAACTGTTTCAGTTCCAATTAAAAGCATGATTTTTACTTTATTACTGTAAATCAAATGGGAGAGTTTGGCGCTTAGAGAACAAAGAAATTCAGCTTTGTATTCTGGTATTCATGAAATAATTTAATATCTTAAAATGTTCATGTTACTTTAAGGTGTTCTGTCTATATTATTTTAATAATTATTATGACTTAATCAGTTTTGTGCTTCATTAATGCTTCCATATTAGCATTTTAAATCAAAAAAGTACTCTGTTATGTTGGCCGGAGACTGTTTTGCTAGTGAAGAATGATTATATTCCATTATTGTCCTCATGTTTTTGCTCCTTTAATACCAAAAATGTAACCGTAGCTTTACGCCTTAGCGTGATTAGGTTCATTTTGTCTACTCTGATTGTAGGTATAAGGTTTCTTTTTATATCAGACAATGAGTATTTCTAAGTAGGAGCTGTTTGTACCTTGACATGTTTCGACTGTCACTTCAGTCTTCCTCAGAAACGTCACTGACATCTGTGGTGACGTGTCTTTATCAGCTGGTGGCTTCCTGGAGGCGTGACCCGCCTGGCAATCTGTCAGATTTGCCCGACGGGCCACGACTCCTGATTTCTATGGCCTCCTTGATCCTGCATTTAAATTTGTTGCTCTCCGATGTGATGATCTTCACTGGATCAAGGAGGTCATTGAAATCAGGAGGCAAGCCAAAGACACCATGAACCACGATGAGGGGGCATTCATGCTGTCCCACACATGGGACACTCTCCTGCAGAGACCACCAGGCAGCAGGAGGCGCGGCCCGTCGGGTAAATCTGACAGATTGCCAGGTGGGTCACGCCTCCAGGAAACCACCAGCTGATAAAAACACGTCACCACAGACGTCAGTGATGTTTCTGAGGAAGACTGAAGTGACAGTCGAAACATGTTAAGGTACAAACAGCTCCTACTTAACTTCACCTTGTTAGTATCAAGATTAGACTCTTTATGAAGTAAAACATTACTCAGATGGGCGCCCCTATAGATCACCTAGTTGAGCGGGTGGCCCATGAACAGGGGCTTTAGTTCTCTCCCCTTTCTTCTCCCCCCTTCCCTGTCTCTCTACTGCTCTACAAAAAGGCAAAAGCCTAAAAAATATGTTGAAAAAAAAAAATTACTCAAAATGAATCCACTTAATTTTTATATTTGATTCATGCAAAAATTAATATTCCAGTTAAAATTGTGACTCAAATCGGAACATTTGCCTATATATGTACATATTTTTATATTTGAAACTTTAAATCATGAATCGACATAAATTCTCTGAGGTTTAGTCTTTTGTAATAAAACTTTGTTGGTACCACAGATATTCTGCAACACTGACATAATGGCTCCGCGGTTAAAAGACGCTTCATCTCCTCTATTTCAGCTCTACGATAAAAGGATCATCGAGTCACAAGACCATCGACCTCTCCGGTAACCCCGTCCTCAGGATCTACTACACCTCCAAGGTCAGCTGGGGCGCCGCATTTTAAATCTGTTCGTGTAAAATTGAAAGTAAAAGCAACTGAATGAAGTTTGTGTCTCCTGCAGCCGGTGCTGTTCGTGATGTGCGCCGGAAACGAACTCTTCTTCTGTCTGCTTTACCTTCTGCATTACATCGAGGAACCTGCGGGTAAGAGTTCATCCACGGAGCTGCTTCCTCTTCGTCTAAACAACATGTCGGAGCTTCAGCTGATTGAAAACAGGCAGCAGGTTGAGGTGCAGATAGCGGTTAGTTAAAAACTGCCTTCATCTGCCCCATTAATCTGAGGAAATCTCTGTTTTTTTAACCATTATGTTGAGGGAAAATAATAAAGGAAGAGTTGGGCAGAGATGTTCTGCAGCTTGAACAAAGTGCGTTGAACTTGTGTGGGTTTGCTGTACATTGGTTTGTATCAGCTTCAGTCTTCTGGCAGTTATTTAACCTTTTATTTACATAATAAACATCAAACTGTTTGTTCTCAGATATGCAGTTAAAAAAAATCTATTGAGCGGTCTGGAAATCTGAGCCTAGAAAAGTTTAAAGTGGAAAATATGGAAGAAGCCTGAAGCAGATGGAACATAAACTGAAGTTTCTAGTGTAGAAAATAAACGAAACCGGCCTGTTTTTCTTTTGTTGTCACAACATTTTTACAGAAAATGTCACGTCTCTGTTGCAAAATATTAGTCGATTTAGTAAAACAGAAGGTGAGTCAGCGTGTAAATGTTCAACTGTGCTGGCTGTGTTTGTGCTGCAGCGTGGCTCTACTGGCTGCAGGGACTCTGTGGAACCATCTGCCTGCTCAAGTCCGGCATCAGTCTGCTGCACCTCATCACCGCCTCGCAGAACATGGCCGCCATGGACGCCGCCGAGCGAGAGAAGGGCGCCAAGACGCAGTGAGAGGTCAGGAGGAGGCTGGACGGCAGCAAACCCACCATGTTGTGTTTTTTTTTTTTATTTATTCTGATGCTCTGAAGGGGAAACGGTTGATGTGAGCTGACAAGACGTGAAGTTTGTCAAAGAAAGAAAAGACGATTTGTGACCAAACATGAGAAAATTCCACATAAGGGCAGGAGAGTTTACCAGAGTTCACCGTTCATGTTTCTGAGCTCTGATTCATTTTACAAGCAAACAGCGATGATTTCTGTCAGGAAATAATAATAACAGCAGCACATATATGACATGATGTTCTGCTGCATTTATGGGCTGTTAGTGTCCCAGTTTGTGACTCTTCTGTATTATTATTATTACATTTAGGCCACAGATTTGTCCATTTATGCCTCACTTGTCTGTATTAATGTTATTTTCCATTAGAGCTGAAACAACCAGTCGATTAATAATTGATTAATTGGCAAAAAAAAATAAAAATGTCTTTCAGTGTCTGGTTGCAGCTTCACAGTGAACTGTGCAACATGAACATTCTGTCATTTTAACGACCAGACTGTGACGAATTCGACCTGTAAGTAGCTAATAATTAATTTGATTTATACTATGTTGGTTTTAGAGCTGTTGTTCCTGGTAGGTTTTTAAAACCTTAATCCAACTAACATGACACAACATAACACATCGTGCACAACTTCTAATTAAACAGCAGGACTTAATTCCGATTCATTCTGATTTAATTTGACACAGAAAGTCTGAACCTGACGTGAAATCAACAGTCTGCTTGTAAAATGTAAAGTGTAGGAGCTCAGAAGATGTGAGCAGGCCGACGCCGCGTTTTCACATCATTTTATTTCCAAAAATCCATTTTTTGTGTGTGTGAAGCTGCTCGTGTTTTTATTAGCCAGCTGTTAATTCATCTGCTGCCTGAAGAGACGCAAGAAGACGACAATCAAACCGACGCAGATATCAGATTCGTTTAGAAAAGAGGCAGACGCTAAAAATGACAGCTGGATATTTAGAATACGTTTCTCACACATCTGACAGAGAGAGATTTGTTGGAAGGCGTCGCTTCAGTCTCAGAAAAGGAAGATCAACGTTTATTGATCTTACCGAGTGCCAACAGTGTTTTGATGCTCTTGGTGGGATTTCTCCCGGTTTACTGTACATTTAGGAGTCACACATTTATGAAATCTTCTCTGAGCTTCACTCCTTCTGATACGGCACTGTTCATTCCTCAGTCAGTGCTGATAAAATTCTTTGCAGATCAGTTATTAATCAGATCCTGGTTATATATATATCAGTCGTTAGACAACCTACAGAAAAATCATCTGTAACTTTTTTATTTTAGCATTTTCAAGGAAAAAATGCCCCAAATGTGCTAAAAACTTGCTCGTCTTTTTGTCTCACATGATGTAAAGTTAAATATGTTTGGACAAAACAGGACATGTGGAAAGCATTTTGAAGCTATTTTGGAAGTTTTACGGACCAAATGATTAACCGAGAGCATAAATCACATCGATAAACATCTGGATGTCGTTTCCAAAAGCTCAAACAATCCAGGATTTTCTCGATGGATTGAGGAGCAAACAAAACCCGACAAACCACCGGCTTCTAACTAACCTATAAAACAACTGTTTAAAAAAACACCCATATTATAATAAGACATTTTTATCTATTATTATTCACATCTACAGCTCCATCTATTCGCTTCACCTGTGTCACACTGTAACTAGAACATGAATACTTGCAAGAGTTGGAGAATATAGCGCATTAATCACCTAAATTGGAGATCCAGCAGGTTGAAACAAGCACAATGATCCTTTAAAACCATAAGTTTGATCTAAAAGCACCTCATAAATGGTGACTTACTAGAAACCTCGTCCTGCTTCATTTCCTGCATCCAGACAGTCAGCATAAAAACATACTTAAACAAAAATATCCACCTTTATTCCTTATTTGTTTAGTTTTTATTCATCTTTTTGGAACCTGTGTCCCTGAAATCGACCAAACAAACTGCAGCTTTCACTCCGTTAATGCAGACGACGTCCTCTTGTTCTTATTAAAGACAAGAACTTGAAATATTCCTCTCGTCACATCCGAGCCACTTTTTTTTTTCTCTCTCTCTTTTCTGTTGTTGTAGTTTGTTCTGAAGATTCCTGCTGATGTTTTGGTGTTAAACGGTGATTGAAGCTGGAGGGATTTGGGAGCTTTTTTTGAACTGAGCACTGTTGTTTATTAGCGGTAGAGGGGGTTTGATTATTATTATTATTTTAGAGGACATAGAAATGATAAGAAGTTATGCAGGTCATACGTTTGTCTCACCAAGTATTACCGTTTGTGGTTTGTAGTCACTGACTGCTGCTGTAAAGCCAAGTGTCCATGCAGAATGTGTGTGTGTGAACAAATACTGTTTTTCATGGAGCTTATTTCCTAGAATGTATTATTATAAAGTATATAGATATATATATATATCTCTACGTGAAAGCCAAGGCTGATGTTATATTTAAAAGAAATGACTTGTAATTTAAAGCTTTGATGGTTCCTTTGGTTGGTTGGTTTGAATTTACTGTAAAAGCAGCTGCAAAATACAATAAAAAGAAAAACAACGAATAGTGTCAAGCTTTTTGTTTTGTATTTTAAAATCATGTTTTCCAGAATCAGTCATGTTAACCATTTAATCATCCATATTTCTCTCCCTTGAATGCATGAAGAGACTTTGATATTAAAATACATGAGCTGCTTTTATTAAATCCACTTTATTTATATGGCACATTTTAAAACAGCTGGAACTGATCAAAGTGCTGCACGTGTTCTAAGACAGGCAACGACAAATATGGCATAATAATAACATGTAAAAACAAGTCAGAACGGTTACAAAATAATTCTAAAATACTAAAAAATAAGACAATTCATGGCTGCATGTAAGGTAGATTTGTAAGATAAAATATAAATCTGAAAAACAAGACAACTGGATAAAAAGTGATAGAATCTAATTCTGAAATAAAGTATAAAATACTAAAGAACTAGACAGAACATATTGACAACTCTCAAGATTATATCCAGACAATAATATAAAATACCAAATAAAAACAAAAAAAAATGCAGAAAAACTGGAAAAATTATTTTTAAAAAACAAGATTAGTTTAATGGTTAAAAAAAAAAAAAAACGACAGGATAGTGACTTGTAAGATCAAATATGAAATAAGAATAAAATGCAAAAAAGAAACAACACTATACCCACCTGTAACACTGATTAAAAAAAAAAGCAAAATAAAAAGACTAAACAGGACAGAACTTTAGAATAAAATAAATATAAAATACTTTTAAAAAAAAAAGAAAACAACTAGTATAAAAACGTATAACATCAAATCCAAAAAGGAATATATAATACTAAAAAAAAAAGACAGAGAGAGAGTAAAAAAAACTACACAATAACTGGAAAAAATCTTTTTGGAAAAACATGATAAAATAAATATAAACGGTAAATAAATGAATAAAAACTGAACAGGACAACGACCTGGAAGATTCAATTATGATATTAAAAAAAATAAAATACGAACCACTAATGGAAATCTATTGAATCTATTTAGATTTTTCTTTATTCTAAAAAATATATGTACATATACACATTAGTATTGATCCATTACTTAGCATTTGTTCAAAAATGAGTTAAAAATAAATATTTTCAGTCACAAAAATATTGCTTTTTAATATTTAATGGAAGCCGAATTAAAGCGTGACACTGACTGAATGGTTTAATGCTCATTATCTGCACTGACTTGCAGCGACAACCGAGCGAACATTAAATTAGGTTTTTCCTGAACGGACTCCGGTGAGCCGCCCTCGTATTGAGGTTAGATCCAGCTGTTGCACTTGCGCGCATCGTTACCTTTAAGATGCTCCGGGGGATAAAGCCTTGTTTTAGCTAAACCCGACACCATTTTAGCAGCTAAGAGTTCGGCGCGGCGAGGCGAACACGGTCCGGATCAGTGGCCCCGGGTGTGTTTCCAACGAGCAGAGCAGGATTTTTCTTTCTACGGAGCGAAGCGTTGGAATTAACGGCCGAGCTGATTCTATAAATGTCGGATTTCATTATTTGTCGGCCTACCGAGAAGTGGCGGCGGCGGCGGGGGCGAGAGGGACGGCGCGGCGGGAGACGAGCCGAGACCGGGTCCGCTAGGAGGGAGCACACACCGAATACTTTCCCTTTAAAGCGGAGAGGGACAGAGGGGGTGAAGAAGAGATAAAAAAAGAAAAGGAAGAAAGGCGGAGAGGGAGGGAGGGCGAGAGAGGGAGCCAATTTAAAAAAAAGAGAAAGATGTCATCCCGTCGATGGAAACGCCGAGGCGGAGCCGTGGACCGCGGCCGACCGGGAGCGCTCTAGTACGGGGACGAGCTGTACGCAACGCCGAGGCTTGGAACCCGACCCTGCGGCCTTTTCGGAGCTATCGCAAATAAAAGCCTCTTGAAGTGCTCCTGCTTCATCTTCTGTATAAAATAATCTCTATTTTGCATGCAATTCACTGGATTTTTATTACAGTAGACAAAAGCAAATTAAAATTAAAAGGCACCATTAAACCATTAAGCATGATACCAACCATTTTGTCGCATTTACAGGAGCCTCCTGTCAGCGCCTGTTTACTGTCACTTTAGTTCAGCAGCTGAATGAGTGCAGCTGATTTCAGCTAATCAGGACATTTAATCAGTAATTAACAGCTGCGACACGCAGGCCGCAGATTCTGTTTTCATAGCCGCACTTGAAGCGTCTCCTCCCGGGCTCCGTCGCCTCCTCCTCCCGCCCCTCCTCGGTCCTCCTGGTTCTCCTCCAGCCGCAGGATGGACACCTCCTGGAGCAATTTCCTCTTTCAGGTGAGCCTTAATTGAAGCTGCTGTGCGGTGTTGTGGAGGCAGGAGGAGGTGGGGGTGGAGGGTGTCCGGGGTTACAGCGGGTGGGGGGAGGTCACAGAGGGGTCACTGCTCCGGTTCACACCTGTGTGGAGGTGAAGTCTGCCCTGCAGGTAACAGCCCCACGTGGTCCTCCAAAGGGCGACGCTTCATTTATAGGGAATTCTTCTTTTTTTTTTTGGTAGGAAATTACATAAAAAAGCAAAAAATGACAATAAGACTTTGTGTTGGAGGTGTTAATGTTAAATATGAACTATTTCTACATTTTTTTACACTTTTACTTAAAATTCCAGGTCAAAAATTATTTATATGCCTCGAAATGTTGGCAAATTAACCTGTTAATGTCTAAACATGTTCTTTAGGGTTCTAACACACTGTTATATGTGCAGTAGTTCTCTTCACTGTAAAAAAAAAAAAAGTTTAATAGTATTTTATAACAATGTGTTTGTTTACTTTTATTTTGCGAATGTTTCCTGTTCTGTTAAATTACAAACACTATCTAGTAAATTCACAGATTTTTTTTGTTGTTGTTGATTTGAATTTTTTTAGTTTAATTTACTTTTTACCTAAAATACAAACCTGCATCAAAAATCAATGTTTCATAACTCACAATTTATTCTTTTCCAACGTTTGACCGTAAAATGAGACAGTTTTTCTGTATTTAACTCTATTTTTGAAGATATTTTCTGTTATTTTTCCCATTTTACAGTTTTTTAATGTTACGGTATTACATTGTTTTAATTTTATCAATTTATTTGATCCCTTTGCTGCCGGTCTTTCTGAGTTTTTTTGCACAGTACAGTCGGTAGAAAATGGTGAAAATTGTGCATCAGTGTTTATGTAAATGTCTTGTTTTTCCCAAAGATATTCAGTTTACTGTCAAAGAAGAGGAAAGAAATCAGAAAGTATTCACATTTAAAGAACTGAAATCACAGAATTTAGGCCTTTTTTT
>NW_007580217.1:0-21713 GCF_000690725.1 Stegastes partitus | reverse complement strand
TAAATTGTCCGTAGGTGTGAATGTGAGTGTGCTTGGTTGTCTGTCTCTAAGTGTAGCCCTGTGATAGACTGGTGACCTGTCCAGGGTGTCCCCTGTCTTCACCCTGAGTCAGCTGGGATAGACTCCAGCCCCCCATGACCCTAGTGGGGATTAAGCATTGTATAGATGATGGATGGATGGATGGTTACTTGTTACAGCTCTAATGTCATAATCGGTTAATCTGGTGATTTAGAAATTGACAAGATGAGATTTTCACATGTTTTCATACCTAACAGTTGATGTATTTTCACTCAAAAAACCAAACTGTGAAACCATTTAAAGATGAATGTCTCTAAAACTGTAACTCCTACAGTCATGTGATTTGGTGAGGACACATATATGCAGAAGTAACGCTGCCACATAAATGTAATAGCAGTAAAAAGTATTTCCTACTTAAATGTGGTACCAGTACCTCTAATATGTGTTAAATCCTGCTGCAGTATAATCCAGACATTGTTGTTCATTTGGACAGACGCCGACGACTCAGAATCAGCCGGAGACGCCTCTGCAGGCGGAGCTGCTGCCGGATCTGACCGGTGCCGCTCAGAGTCCGCCGGCCGAACACATCGTGGCGCCGCCGTCCACCGTCGACACGGCGGCTCTGAGTGAGGAGCCGCTGCCGGGTGAGGACCTCAGAACAAATCCTAACCACACAAAGTGCTTTTCTGCAGTTTTCTGCCATAAAATAAATTGTATCAGAAGAATTTAATGTAAAATGAACATTTTTTTTGTTGACTTTTGGTTGTTCAAGCTGCAGAAGACACACATTTTGTCCTTCATACACATTCTTCAGTGAGACAGTTATGTGTGTGAAACAGTCAGTACAACAAAGTGCAGCTCTAACACCATGACCCCGTCCTGTGTCCTCAGTCAAACCTCTGACCAAACCGACCCGTCCGGCCCACATCTGCGCCACCTGCAACAAGGAGTTCAAGAACAGCTACAACCTGCGGCGGCACCAGTCGGTCCACACCGGCATCAAGATGAAGGACCGGGCGGCCCGGGAGAAGGAGGACGGAGCGAAGGCGGGTCGGCTGGAGAAGCAGACGGTGCCGCTGTCCCTCCTCCACCTCACCCTCCCCCCTCAGCCTCCCCCACAGCCCGCCACCGACACCCTCCCCCAGCCGGGCCAGCTCGCCAACCAGGAGGGCCAGCCGGTGTCCGTGTCCATCGCCCCGGCAACCGTCACCATGGCTGCGCCGCCTCAGCCCATCCAAGCAGCTGTTGTTGTCGTCGGGTCCATGGAGCAGGTGGGTTCTCCGGGAACCGAGCCAGAGAAGAGAACTCAGAGGTTCTGTTTGTCCATTTTCGTCTGCACACGCTGCTTAACCCTCTGAACTCCTGTCTTGTTTTAACTCACTGTGGCTCGTTTTTCACTGCAACATAAAGTCCTGCACCTCAGTGGAAACAGAACAACCAGGAAGAGAACTCAGAAATGTCTCTTGTGCAGTATGGCACAATCAGAGTGACACAAAGAGACACAAAATCACACAAAGAGACACAAAAATGGCACAAAAGCTGCATAATTAATAGACAAAAATTACCCATACACATTGTTTTTTTTTTTTTTAGAAATACAAAAAAATAATTTAAAAAAAGTAAAAATAACACAAGGAGACAGAAAGTACAGATAGAACCAAGTTTCCATTCGTTGGAGGTGAAATATGTTGAACTCGGAGCAGTTTCTGGGTTTTTTTTGCTCTCATCACATTATTCTCCACTGAGGGCTCATTGTTCCCTGCGATGTATTTGGAATATTTGTCTCATCTTGAAAAATTGCCAAAAAATAAATTATTTGCTCTAACCATCCATCTATTATCTATACACCACTTAATCTTCACTAGGGTTGCGGGGCTCTAACCAGATTCTGTGAAAAAAATAAAAATAAAGAAAAAGAAACCACACACAGGACTTCAGAGGGTTAAACACACACAGAACATTCTCGTTTAAATTAAGCTGCTGCCATCTGACAAGAAAAAAAGTCACCTGATCTTTTGAAGCTTGTTTTGATTGAAAGTTCTCCGTCATCTGTTGGATTCCGACTGAGACGCATGAAAATATTTTGGCACATTTGGACGCAACTCTTCTTCTCCTGCACCGACAGAACCCAAACCCCGCCCCCATCGCCAACACCAACCAGGTGAGGAAGAACCACGCCTGCGAAGCCTGCGGTAAGGCCTTCAGAGACGTCTACCACCTGAACCGGCACCGGCTGTCGCACTCGGACGAGAAGCCCTACTCCTGCCCCATCTGCCAGCAGCGATTCAAGAGGAAAGACCGGATGAGCTACCATGTCCGCTCGCACCAGGGCGGCGTCGAGAAGCCCTACGTCTGCCCGCACTGCGCCAAGGCCTTCTCCAGGTACCGACCCACAGAAAACTTTCTTAACACTGGATGGAACCTCTGTTACTACAGAGCAAGGACAGGGTGAACGGATCTCCAAATGGTTTAAAGATTCCTGCAATATTTTAAGCAAGAGTGCCTGATTTGTATTTTACAGTTTCAGAGTCACAATAAAAGGAAGGTTTAAGGCAGGGATCGACTATTTAGGCCGATATTTGGCATTTGTAGATTATCTGTATCATTATTTTTGTTGACAGTTTATGACAAAGTATATTAAATGTGACTCTGGCTCTGATGCAGTCGCTCTCTTTCTGATGCCCCGCCCACATCTCTGTCTGATTGACAGAAGTAACAGCCAATCGCTGAAAGCCATTGTTTACACAGAGAGGCAGAGTATGTCACTTCTTCCTAAAATCAGATTAACACTAACACTGTTCTAACTGATAGACACGTCCCTCTAGCAGAAACAAATAAAACTGAACAAGAAGCACAGCCAACAAATCAGGACATTAGCTGCTTCTAAAGTGGCTAATGCTATGCTAGTGGCTAGCAGGTAGGCTGGGAAGCAGCCACAGATTAAACTGAAACAGAGTCTGGAAATCAATAACTAACATTGTTTTAAGATCTGAACCGTAGTGGGAAATAAAAGTGATAAAATAGAAAAAGATTCTAAAGACAGAGAGGAGCAGCAGGAGACAAACTGTCGATCAAACAGTAAACAGGAGAGCATCGTTGGGTCACAGGACGCTCAAATGTCATCACTCCTATTTCTATTGTACATATTCAGGCACAGTAATCTTTGTTAATGAAGAAGCCTAGTAATGAATGACAGGCTCACCGCTATCACATGCTGTTAATAAGTAACTTTTAATGTATGTTGGTTCCAGATATTGGCTGTCCGCCTTTCTTGATAACCAGTAATCGATATTAACATTTTAAAAAACACATTGGTTCATCCCTAGTTTGGGCACCCTGCATGCTCAGCTTGTTTTTGTAGTGGCTCAGTCTTTCAGTTCTTCTTCACACGTTCTTTCTGCAGCAGTGCTGTCAGATTAACGCTGCTCTGCACAGATTCTCCATCATGTCCAGCTTGAGGCACTGTTGTAGAAGCCAATAATGTAATAACAGCCGATAACGTAATAAATTTGCCATTTTTAAAATGTAATAGGCCAATAACATAATAATTGGCCAATAACATAATAATTGGCCAATAACGTAATAAAAGTCCTGAACCAATAACGGCAATAACATAATAACCTATTACATTATTGACCTATTACATGTTAAAAAGTGCACATTTATTACATTATCGGCTTCTACAACTGTGAGGCTAAAACCTTCATCAGGGCTCCACACTCACTTTTTCACTGGAAAGCACTTTATGCTGTTGACTTGTCTGTTTTATCTTCTTGTATTGCACGATTAGGATATAATTTATCACTTTAAAATAGTTGAAATCATTTGTCTAATCTGACATTTGTTTCATTGTGAAGCCCAAACCAGCTCATTCTGGTCTGAGGTTGAAATGATAAACAAAGCTGAACTCTCTTAAAGACTTTTGCATGTTACTTTTTCACTTTTTTTCACTTTGAAACTGCACAAAATAAAGATAAACGCTGATTCCACTTCAGAGAGTAAAAAGAATTCATCTTCAACTTCAACTCTTTTGGAGATCAGCTCATCTTTCATTATTCTCAGGACACATTTGCACAGTTTCCTGCATCCGACGTCGTGCTCTGCAGAGTTTGATTCATTTTGTTTTTTTGGTGTTTTCAGACCGGATCACCTGAACAGTCACGTCCGACAGGTTCACTCCACAGAGAGACCCTTCAAGTGCACGGTAACAAACTCACCTGTTCACTGCATCAAACTCACCTTCATCACCAGGATGATGATCAACTAAGTCCCAAAAAAAAATCAGACCTCAAACATTTAAAAGTCCACCCTCATTAATGCTTTCTTTAGAGGTAAATCTGCACTAATTTGTAAAATAATTAAACATTTTCCTCTTGTATTTTCACCCAAACAGTCATAAAAGACAATACCTGACTCAAGTGTACAAAGTTTAGAAATGTACAACAACTAATCATTAATTTTCTGAAATCTGGCATCATTACTGACGCCACTACTGCTTCTATATTTAACAAAGAAACTCTTTGAATTCTTGAAATGAAGGCTAATAAATATGTTGCATGATGTAACGTTTTCCTTGTTTTGTGTCATTTTTTCTTTTCTTTTTTTGCTTTGTTTCTAGATTTAGGCATTTTGTATCACGTTTTTCTTGTTTAGTGTCATTCTGTGTCGCGTTTTTGTAGCTGAGTGTGACAGTTTGATTGTTTTATGTGTCTTTGAGACAGTTTTGCCTCTTTGTGAGATGAAACTATGATACATGTCATAGCATTGATGCTCAAAATTGGTGATAGAAAAAAATGAACAAAAAACAGGTTTAGCCTTCAGATTGTGACGCCTGGAGTGGATGTAAAACTGATTTGGTTGCAGTTTTTAACAAAGCTCAAATGTGTGTTTCAGCCCTGAAAATGTCATGTGTCTATCTGCTGTACTGATGAAGTTATGAGGCTCAGAAATGATGGAAAAAGTCCAATAAAAAGTGTGAAATTTGGACCCACCTCTATGTACTTCAAGGGCCTGTAACTGTGAAAATATTCATAGTATGAAGGTAAAACTTTGCATGGCTTCATTATATATACTAAAGTTACTGTAGATACAGAATCAGCTGATTCTGAGGAGGTCAGGGGGGAGAACACACTGATGTCTTTATAACCCGTTTACTAAAAGTCTTCTCACGCACCTCCTTGTTTGTTGCAGACGTGCACGTCGGCGTTCGCCACTCGGGATCGTCTTCGCGCTCACCTGATTCGCCACGAAGAAAAGGTTCCGTGTCACATCTGCGGGAAGCTGCTGTCGGCCGCCTACATCACCGACCACATGAGAGTCCACAACCAATCACAGCACCACGCCTGCCACCTCTGCAACCGCAGTAAGAAACATGTGGAAGTTACTCACAACACGAACCGCTTTGATCCCGTCTCATTTTTCTTCACTGTGGGTTCACTCCAATATAAAGTCCTACAAACAACCGTGAAGAAGGAGAGAGAACTCAGAAATGTCTACTGTCACTACAACACATGTAGAATGATAGAAACATTTTGTGTATGTTGAATCTAGTTGTCACAGGTGTTATCAAGGCTGGGGGAAAAAATGGTGGCTCTACATTTTATAGACATTTAGCTATTAACATTTTTAAATAATTTCCGTACTCGTCTCTTCAGCTGAAAACTCTCTGTCATGGCTTCTCAACTTAGAAGTTATTTATTTTTTATAGAGTCTGAAATATCAGGATTTTAAGCTCAGGTTTGGATCATTTTCGTAACACAGATCAGTAGCTTAAGGACCCTCCAGAAGTTAAAAATCTGATGCTGGAGTTGTTATTCCACCTCAGATCATAGATATGTATAATGAAGGCTAGATGTCTTAGGGCAGCGTTTCGAACGGGATCACCCTTCGGCCATCTTGACACGGGGCAGCTCTCTGGCAGAACCTGTGGGAAGGACGGTGAGTGATCTGCACAAGCGTAAATACTCTTATCTCGCTGAAATCTTGACGGATTTACAAACGGTTTGGTTTCCTACAAACGTTATTAACATGGCTACAATTCAAATTACAAAAATACAAATAAAATGCAAAATATTTAAAATGCTAATTGTTGCTGGCGAGTGTAACATAATTATTCATAAGTGTATCCATAGGTTTATAACAAACCAAACCGTTTTGAAAATCGGTATAAAATTGAGCAAGTTACGGTTATTTAAAAATGGCCGCCAGTGTGGCCGTGTGATTCCATTGGCCGACAGCGTGGACGAGACATCTAGCCTTTATTATACATATCTATGCCTCAGATCATCAGTGCCATTCTGTTCTGTTCTGCCTTCAAGATTGCGGATTCTGAATCAACGACATGATGAGGAGTAACAGTGAAAAGTTCAGGTTTTTATCTGTAATAGTTCCTGAGATGATGTTGTTCAAACTGTTTAAATTTCTATGTGGAAAAAAAAAACCTGTTGAGAGTGGGTTGATGAGTAGTTTAAAAAAAAAAAGATCACTGAAAGTATTTGATATATGAAACTAAAATTTCACAGATATCTTTAGAAATTTCTGCTGTCAAAGTTCCAGGTAAAGCAGAGATGATCAGGAGAAACTGTTGCTGGATCTTTAGCTCGCTCTGTGTGAACCTTCTGACCCGAGTGTTTGTGTTCAGGCTTCACCACGCTCACCTACCTGCGGGTCCACGCCCAGAAGCACCACGGTCAGGAGTGGAAGGAAAGCGGCGGCGCTCGGGGCGGTTTCGGCGGGACCGGTGCCGGCGGCGTGCTGCTCTGTCAGCTCTGCGGAGTTCAGTGCAAGACGGCCACGCAGCTGCAGGGTCACATGGGCACCCACGCCAACCAGGGCGACCCGGGCCCCGACCCGACCAGCGCCGGGCCCGTCGGCACCACCAGCGTGGCCGTCACCGTGTCCAGCGCCAGCACAGTGGGACTGCTGGTTACTGACTGCTCCAGTATCGCCCCCCAGCCCCACAGCTAGCTGGGAGGGCCGGGGGAGCCGGGGAGGGACGGGTGGGACCAGGTGGGACCAGGTGGGACCGGGGAGGAGGCAGCAGCTAAGAGACGTGGAGGAAACTGAGCAGCCGGTCCAGGTGTGTGGACATTTAACCCCAAGCCATTCATGTGCTCAGTTTGCTCCTGTTTCATTTTTCCTCACTGAGGCTCATTTTTCACAGTAACATAAAGTCCTGCAGCTCTGTGGAAACAGAACAACCACGAAGAAGGAGAGACAACTCAGATCACAGTCAGGATGATACAAAGAGGCAAAAAGGACACAAAAATATGCAAACATGATACAAAAAGACAAAAATATTCAAGAATAATGTGCAGAAATGACACAAAAAGGGGAAAAAAAGGATGCATAAATGACACAAGTTGCAAAAATAAAAGATAAAAATGGCAAAAATGACAAAAATTATAGGAATAGCAGATGAAAATTACACAAAAAGATACACAAATTACACAAAAACAGACAAAATGACACAAAAAAGGCAAAACCATGCAAATAAGATGAAAACATGACACAAAAAGAGAAATGTGCAAGAATAACATGCAGAAATGATACAAAAGGCACAAAAAATATGCAGAAATGACAGAAGTTGTAGGAATAAAAGATGGAAATGACACAAAAAGATACAAAAATTGCACCAAAAAACACATGATACAATGACACAAAAAAGGCAAAACCATCCAAAAAAGACACAAAAAGATGGAACAAAGATACAAAAAATCCTGTTGTGTGAATGTTCTCTGCTTGCTGACATTATAATTTTAATCCACACAATAATCCCCTACTTTAAAGTTTAAAAACTAAATTAGGATTTGAAATTAAATGAGGATTAACTGTAAAAAGGCATGCAGATGAATGACGTTCCTTTGTTTTTATTTTGCAGATCATTTGTGCCACAGGTGGACACCGGTCAGGAGAACCTGCCTGGACGTTTGATTCCATGTCGTTTTGTTCTGGTTCAGCAGTCGATCTGCCTCCAGCACCCACAGACTCACACTTTCTGTACAAACTGTACGACGTCCTGCAGAGCCGAGGAAGGACGGACGGACGGCAACCAAGCCTCTGTTTGTTCATAAAGGAGGAAAATTAATGTGTATTTTTATTCTTCTGGCTTAGCGACTAGCTGTCATCATTTCATGGTTTTGATTTCCAGCGCAGCCGCTCATGATTTTGTAAAGCTGTTTTTATAACCCATGATATCAGTGTTTGTTTCTGATGAGGACCTGCAGACCTCAGTGACTTACAGTGAATACTAAAAGGATTCACCACCCTGGGTGCTTTTGACTTTTATTGCTTTTCAACATTGAGTCATGGTCAACTTAATTTGTCTTTATTGACAAAGATTTACAAAAAAAAAAAAAAAAACAGTCTTTCATGTTAAAGGGAAAACATCTCTACAAAGTAATGTAAATTAATTAAAAATGTAAAATCAGTGGTTGCATCAGTATTCAACTCTTCCAGGCAGTATTTAGTAGATTCACCTTTGGCTGTAGCTACAGCTTTGATCCTGTTTTGGTCTCAACCAGCCTGAACATCTGGATGCTGCAGTTTTCCATCATTCTTTTTTGTGAAACTGTTCAAACTCTGTCAGGTTACACAGGGATCATGAGTGAACAGCCTTTATCAAGTCCAGACACAGATTCTAAGTTGGATTGAGGTCTGAGCTCTGACTCTGCCTCTAGAACAACCACCTTGTTGGTTGCTGCCACCTCCATGCTTCACATCATGATGCTGCCACCTCCATGCTTCACATCATGATGCTGCCACCTCCATGCTTCCCAGTGGGGATGGTGTGTTTGTGATGCAGTGTCTGGTGTCCAACAAACATAGTATCTAGTCTGTTTGCTAAAAAGCTCCATTTTGGTCTCATCAGGTCAAAGAACCTTCTTCCAGTTGACTTCAGAGTCTCCCACATGTCTTCTGGTGAACTCTAGTCCAGATTTTATATGAGCTTTTCTTTCTTTCTCTTTGTCATTCTCCCACAAACCTTTGACTGGTGAAGAACAGACAAGAGTTGTTGTGTCTCGTCTCAGCTGCTGCAGCTTGTAGCTCTTGTCGAGGAGTCATAGGTGTCTTGGTGGTTTGGCATATTTCTGTCATTTCTTAATGATTGATTTAACTGAACTATAACAGATATTCAATGTTTTGTCTTCATGGTGTAGTTACACTGCAAAAAAGTGTAGCCCAAATATAAGATATAAACACTAAATCTGAGAAGAAAATGACTTAAAACTAGTAAAATGATCTGCTGTCCATGCAGCAAGTCAATTTTACTTGATAAGAAATCTTGAAATAAGATTTTTAATGCTCAGTGAAAGATTGTACTGTAAAATGAAGGACAAAAAATGAGTAAATAACTTTTAAAAGAAGCCAAATTATCTATCGTGTCTACAAATAAGATTTTAAATCTTGGCAAGTCCCAGATTATTTGCAGCGTATATCCAGGAGTACTGATTCATGGTGACTGGACCTCTCAGGCGTCTTTAAGTGACTTTGAGCACCAACTGGCTGCACCTGTGTTCAATTCGTCCTTTTAAAGAGGATGGAAACTTATGCAATCACTACTTTATATTTTGAATTAATTGACATTGTAGAAATGTCTCCACTTTGACATGAAGGGTGTTTTGTTTTTGTAAGTTCTTGTCAAAGAAGCCAAATTAAATTGACCACGATTCAATGTTGAAAAGCAACAAAATGGGAAAACGTCCAGGGGGGTTGTTACTTTGTATTGGCACTGTACATCAGATTTCCCTCAAATTTATTTCAGAACAGTCTCCAGTTTGTCGGATCCTTCACAGGACAGCAGAGCGAGTATTTCTGACGGGCCGTCGTGTACATACACTTTTATAAAGCTGACGAACTAGTTTGTGTATATTCCCCATGAACATTGAATGTGCATAACTTCTCTGCTTCATATGATCTCTGTTCTTACTCTGGATGCTGATTTGTAACTTTAAAAATTGCCATGTAATTTGTAGCTACCTTGGTGACACATTTTCTGTGGCTGTGCATATTGATTGTACTTGATGCATAGTGCATAGCGCCTCGTTACTGTATTAAAAGGCAGTGAAATGCATGTGTGGATTCAAGTTGAACTCATCTTCACGGGTGATTGTTTAATCCAGGGGGGCTCGTTCATAAAACAGGCTCGGAAAAGTCTGGATTAAAGTCCAAAACCTGACTCGACTTTACGGAAGAAATCAGTGAAGTTTACACAAGCAGGCTCGTTTGATCCTGATTCAAGAAGTCGAGATAACTGGTCAGCGACAAACTGGTTACAGTGGATCAGAGGGATTAAACATGGAGAACAGCAGCAGTACAAAGAGCAGAAACATCCATCCATTGTCTATACGCCGCTTAATCCTCACTAGGGTCGTGGGGGGCTGGAGTCTATCCCAGCTGACTCAGGGTGAAGACAGGGGACACCCTGGACAGGTCACCAGTCTATCACAGGGCTACACTTAGAGACAGACAACCAAGCACACTCACATTCACACCTACAGACAATTTAGAATCACCAATTAACCTCAACATGTTTTTGGACTGTGTGGGAGGAAGCTGGAGAACCCGGAGAGAACCCACGCTGCACGGGGAGAACATGCAAACTCCACACAGAAAGATCCCCGGTGTCCTCACCAGGACGTAAACCGGCGACCTTCTAGCTGCGAGGCAACGATGCTAACCGCTGAACCACCTTGCAGCCCAAGAGCAGAAACATGAAGAATTTAAACATCCAAAATGCATCATAGAGAAAACCAGAGAAAAAGGCTGCAAGAAAACTGCTGCTTTACTGAGTGCAAGTTAACAACAATAAACTTTAAAGTTATAAAGCACTTCTCTTAAACTTATTCTGACAAAAAGGGTTCAGAAAACTGAAAACCTGGCAGCAAAGAGGCTTTACTAAATATTGCAATTTGAAAAACCTAAAAATAACAGCAATTATCTGTAAAATATCGAACAATATTATGATCTTTTTTGCTGATTTAAATACAGTTGAATAGTGTAGTTTTATTGTTTCATAAAATATGGACTTACTATTTGCAGAAATACAGATTTTGGATGTGGATATTATTTATTGTTTTGTCCTGGTTTTCTATAGTTGCCATGTAATTTTTTTCCCCTGTGATTTTAAACAACAAAATGGGGAAATCTGTAAAATTACAGAGATGGTTTACCATTATTCAATCTTTTAATCTTTTTTTCCCCTTCAAATAACAGCAAATATCTGTAAAATTATTATTATTGTTATTATTATTATTTTACCTGATTTAAATACAGAAATAAAACTAATTTTACAGTTAAAACATTGCAAATGAACAAACTACCATTTGTGAAAATACAGACTTTTGACGTGGACTTTATTTACAGGCTTTTTTGTGTTTTTGTTTGTTTTCGTCTTTTTCTTAAGTTTGACATGTAATTTAATGAAGATTTGTTGTCAATATGACAGATATCATAGACATCTGTAGACATTTTGACAACAGAAAATGTTAAATAAATTATTTTTTTATCAGTGTGTAATATCTATAAGCATCAGTTGTCTGTCAAATTACAGTTTTTTATTGAACGTGTTTCAGTTGAGGTCATTCCTTTATCCCTATTTATTATTACTGTATTTTTTTTATTTGCTAATGTATTCAGATCGATGGATAGTTATTCACCCCCTTGGAGAAATTCAATTTATTCAAATTAATAAATGAGTATCTTCATAAACAGACTTCAAATTAAGGTGGTTAAATTAAATTGAAATTTTTTTCTGCTGGTCTATAAAATTAAAAATTAAAAACAGGTCATTAATTTTATTATTTAAAAATAAAAATCATTTTTCAGCCTTGTGTTCAGATCCGTACCTGACCTGTGTTGAAGATCAGGAATAAGCTGACAGTAGCTGGTTAACCTGCTTAGCTCTGGTCCATCTGGTTAACTCTGGCTAACTGATGACCAGCAGCTAGTTAACATTGTTTACAGCAGATCAACCCTCCCCCACCCGGCTCAGCGGCTCCTCCTCCACTGCTAACCAGCTAGCCGTCGCTGCAAAAAGCCACCACAAGTCGGGCTGGGTTTAAAGAGAAGCTCCTGCTGGATGAGCCGACAGCCAGAACCCAGCAGAACCTCCTGCCCGTTGTGGGACTCTCCGGTTCTGGGTGTCACGGAACGATGGACAGCTAGCGGGCAGTCAGCAGCTAGCTGCGGCGAGAGCTAGCTAACGATCCGGCTAGCTCCGGCAGCCGGGGCGACGAGCACCTAACTCGGCTTTTTTTTTTTGCCCTTTTTGACGCCTGTTTTCGTGCCATGCCATCGAACTTCCAACCGAGCTAGGTTTGTACGTTAATTTTATTTCATTTAAACGCGGGATGCTTTGTTTTTTAAATTATCTGGGTCACCGTAACCGACCAATGGAGCTTATGTGGGTCAGACATCGTCTAATTAGCCTGAACAGCTGGTTAGCATGTAGCTAGCTCGTTTCCCGACGGCAGTGGATTTTATTTTTAGTTTATTTGTCTTTTTGAAATGAAATGAACAAAATTATGCGTGTTTGTGTTGGTGAAATGTTCTCTGCAGTTTGACTGGATGTAGTTAGCATCCGGTTAAACAGTTATTTTAGATATTTTTTATATTTTGGAGCTGAGCTGTTAGCTCGCCGGATTCTGTTAGCTTCGAGCAGCTTCACTAACCAGGTAAGAGCAGCTCGCTACAAACAAAGGTGACTAAACTCGCTGGTTAAACTGGTTAAATGAGTAATTAGCTGCCACACAACTCCCAGGCCGGTGTTTAAACGAATTGACTGTGTTTTAAGCAGCTCGCTTCGGACGTCAAATGTGTTTATCTGCACGTTTCTGCCGAACAATCGCTCCGGCTGCGGTGTACAGATCACAGCCGCTGCGCCTCTCTCCATCTCGGCTCCGCTTGTTTACATGGGCTCGGTAACACCACGCTCCGTGTGCCACACAGGAGGCCGATGGGTCCTGCAGAGTGAGGAGCTCCGAGCCGAGCCGAGCTGAGCCGTGCCGGGAGCAGCAGCAGCAGCTTGGTGCCGCTCCGATCCAGTGGACCGTGCGTGGGTTCGGTTAGTGGAGGATGGCCTTTCACGGCGCAGGCCGGCAGACCGTGTGTGGAGATCTGTTCCCGGGCTCCGAGCTGGGCCACAAGTACTTCTGTGTCAACTCCTCCTGCGGAGCTCCATCCACGGGCCTCAGCGCCACGCCGTGCCTGACCGGACCCACCGCCCCGGCCGGGACCCCCCGTCACCCCACGGCTCTCGGAGGCAGCGCCGGCGGCGGAGCGGCGGTGCCTCAACCCTACAGCAACCCGGCCAGCGAGGTGCCGAGCCCCGCAGAGATGGAGCCGGACCGGCCCATCGGTTATGGCGCATTTGGAGTCGTCTGGTAAGAAAACATGAGCGAGGCCCAAACATCCATCACAGTGTGCTGACATGAAGCCTGGCTAGGAGCCTCAGCAGGTTCTGTGCCTTCAGACGTGTATTTATTTGTTATTTTTATGTCTGTAGGGACCATTTTAAACAACATATCATCTGTAAGAGAAAACAACTGCAAGGACTCATCGATTAGTTATCAGCTCATAGATTATTCATCAACTGTTTGGACCATTGAGTAGTTGACCACTGAGTAATTCTTGAGATAGCAAGTCTAAAATCAGTGATTGTGTCTTCTTAGCTTCTTAGATGTGATTATTTTCTGGATTCTTTCCTCCTCTGACATCAAACTGAATGTCTTTGCGTTTTGCTTAAAACCTGACATTTGTCATCCTGGGCTTTGTAAAGCTGTCAACATGTTACAGATGATGAACACATCAGTTACTTGCTGCCTTGATTTAAACTTATGCTTGAAATGACGTCTGAGCAGCAACGATTAATCAATTAGTCAACTATTGAACTAATCATCAACTATTTGGACAATTGAGTCGCTCTTTGAGGAAAAGGTTTTCAATGATGTGAGTTTAGTTTCTTCCATGTGAATATTTGATGGTTTCTTTCCTGCTCTATGGCTGTAAACGGATCTTTTTTTTCACCATTTTCGGACATTTCAGAAAACCAACAGTTAATGAATGAATCCAGAAAATAATCAACACATTCATTGACAGTGAAAATGTTTATTGGGTGCAGCCTAATTCACCTTCATGGTTTGTGGTGTGATCTGTGATTTTTAACATGAATTCAAGAGAAGCTACAATGAACTCTCTGTTTTTGGCTTCATGTCGGGCAACAGCTCACAATGACTTTCAGTAGCAATTAAACTGCTGATTACATTTTTGATTATTTTTATTGTTTTGCCTCTAAAATGTCACAAGATGGTGCAAACGTCCGTCAGTGTCTTTAGGCCAAAGGTGACGTCTTTTAAAAAAACCTTTTGTTTTGTTCAGCCACCAGTCAGAGACTCGGTTACTCGTCCACGGCTGCAGTAGTTAATCATTTGGTCGTCGACTATTGAAGTAATCACTGATTGTTTTAAAAAATTTGATAGATTGGTGTGAGTAAATTTAAAGGGGAAAACATTTTCTTTCTTATGAATATTTTCTGGTTTCCTTCGTCTATGACAGTAAGCTGAAGATCTTTGCGTTGTGGGAAACACTGATCGATAGGTTTCACCATTTGCTGACATTTTGTGGACAGAACAGCTGATCGATTAACCCAGAAAATAACCAATAGATTATTCGACAATGAAAATAATTTTCACTGTTAGATTTTAAAATGGTGGCAGAGTCCTCATCTCTGTGCATTGACATGAAATGTTTGATGAAAAGGCTTCAGGTTTAACCGAAACCAGCAGAATAGTTTATTTAATTAACACAATTAACAAAACACAAACACTTAGACAAGATGATTCCCAACCAGTAAATGTACCTGATTTGTTTGTCATTTGATGTCTGATGTGTTAAAGGACAGAAAATACTGGAGCAAAAAGTGACACCCACATTGTTTTAGAAATGATTTTAAAAGACAAACTGCAAATCTTCACCTACTGAGAAGCTGCAGCGAGTTAAATAATTTTGGTTTACTGATTTAATTAAGCTGCATTGAATCCTTGTGCTCATCATTGTTTTTGAATTTGAACATTATTATCTGCAGATTTAATCCACAGCTTTTACCTGACAGCTGTATAATAACTAGGACATGAAAAGCAATCAGAACTTTTACTGTCATGCTTAAAACGTGTGAAATATGTAAAAGGGGATTTCTGTGCTTCCAGTTAACAAAGTTCAAACACTTAAAATGATTGTTTTTTGGGGCTAAGACTTGAAAACGATACATTTAATGATTAATCGATGCATCCTCTTGTCTACTGCTGGCCGGATAATCATGAAAAATGTCTGAAAAATCAATTTGTGAAAACAGAAAGTGACATTCAGATTGTTGTTGGTTTTTTATTTTGTAAGACATCTGAAATGATTCCTTAGATTCTGGCGACTCTGCATGTTCCCACCTTGGTTTGTAGAAATAACATCCTTTTAATCTAATAACAGGAAACAGGTCATTGCACAGATAATATTACACGTTTCCAGGTATGAAATCACAGCATTAAAATTAAAAAAAGTTCCTCAAACTGATCAACCAACTATCTAAAGAGTCGGTCAATGATTTAATACTTGACAAATTTTTGTAGTTCTAATTAAAAGCGCGATTTTTTTTCACATTATTATTGGAAATTTAAAGAGAATGTTTGAAGCATAAAGGAGGAAATTCAGCTTTGTATTCTGGTGTTTACTAAAATATTACTTGTGCTTTGTTAATGTCTTCATGTTAGCATTTTAAATCAAAACACTGTTGTCATTGTAGAATTCATTTATTCTATTATCCGTATGTTTTTGCTCCTTTGTGACCAAAAACGTAACGTTACCCAGATTTCTGCCTTTTTAATACCAAGATGGCTTCTCTTTTTAATCTAACCTTTTATTAGTTTTACAATAGAGTAATTTCCCAGACTGGGATAAATAAAGTATTTTTCTATTCTATTCTATTCTAGTTTTGTCTTTTTAAGATTGAAACATCATCTAACTTTCTTCCCGTTTTTGCTGAACTGCACTGAAAGTTCAAATGAAATAAATTCATAACTTCATTCTTAAATCACCACTGAGCTGATCGTACCAAACCACAGGCCAGTTTTTAGAATAGAAAATACTTTATTAATCCCAGTCTGGGAAATTACTGTGGTACAGCAGCAGAAAGTACTATTTAAAAATTACAAATAAAATAGGTGAATAAAATAACATAAATAAAATAAAATAAAACAACTGTACAATTTTAGTTTGATTTCATGACTTTATTTCTTCGTTTTTTCGTTTCAGGTCGGTGACTGATCCTCGCGACGGTCGAAAAGTGGCTCTGAAGAAGATGCCGAATGTCTTCCAGAACCTGGTCTCCTGTAAAAGGGTCTTCAGAGAGCTGAGGATGCTGTGCTTCTTCAAACACGACAATGTAAAGATCCCCTAACAGACGCCTTGTTTTTATGTTTGGATGTGAAAAAAAGTGACTAAATGTTGTGCTTTTCTGTCTCCGTGCAGGTTCTGTCGGCTCTGGACATCCTGCAGCCTCCGCAGATCGACTGCTTCGAGGAGATGTATCCTTCATCACACCTTCTGTCCCAGTTTCTCCTCATTAAATGTCCCTCCTGTCCTCCTTTTAATTCACTTAATTTAGCTGCAGGTCTAAATCCAGCTCCTCACTGCAGATGTGCGACCGGACACTCGTGATTAAAGCTGCTCTTTTTCCCGTGTTCCTGACACTTGTTGTTGAGCTAAAACGGAGGCCTGAGCTGCTTCGTGTCGTCGTAGGCGGAGGTCAGTGGGTTTGTTTTCCTTGACAGAAAGCCGCCCTGCAGATACGTGATCACGGAGCTGATGCAGAGCGACCTCCACAAAGTGATCGTGTCTCCTCAGCCTCTAACCACCGACCACATCAAGGTCTTCCTCTATCAGATCCTCAGAGGTGAGCGACACTCGCCGGGGCGTCACAGCTGACACATAGATCCAGAGTCTCTGTTTAGAAACAAGATTTTTTTTTTAACCGTGTGGTGTGTAGCTTATCTGTTAAAAATGTCCACAGCAGGGTCACCAGTCAAAAACCCAGTGAAGCATCTGGAGCTGCAGTGATCAGTCATGTGGTTGTCAAATGTTTAAATTATTCACCAACTGTTTTGAAAATGATTAGAAAGGATAAGCGTTTTTTAATATAAAATCAGTCTAAATTGTTCGACTGCAGCTTCTTGAATGAGAATATTTTCAGATTTTTCCCCTGCTACCCAAAAACACATAATATTACATTAAAGGAGGCCATAACTATAAACCAGAATAGAGAGCGTTCTGACATCCTGCATCTCCACATGGTCCTCCAGCTGCAGTCTGTCAGACAGAAAAGCTCTGCAGAGGATAGTTAGAGGAGCTGAGAGGGTCATCGGAGTTCCCCTCACCTCCGTACAAGAACTTCTCCAGAGCAGGAGCAGGTCACTGAACATTGTCAGGGACTCCTCACAGCCTCTCCATAAACTGTTTGAACTGCTACCATCAGGCAAACCTTTCCAGAGCGTTAAAGGAAGAACCTAAAGACTGATGAACAGCTTCATTCCACAAGCTGTCAGAACGCTGAACTGCTGATCCAGATATGCAAACACTTGTTCATTTAAATTGCTTTAAGTTGTTGGATCCTGGAGAAGCGTTCTCTCATCCTGCCTGTACTGCTGTGTACGTACAGCAACATGACAATAAGCTTGATGTGATTTGATTTTGAAACATGCACAGTTAGCATCATTTTAGGAATCTTACTCAACATCTGCTGGTTAAAGCTTCAATGTGAATATTAGCAGCTTGGGTTTGGTGTCACTTTTTATTTTCCAAAATGGATTTCTCAGACATTTTTCGTTATTTTCTGGCATTTAATGCATCGATTATTCATCAATTCATTGTTTTCCATCAACCCATGTTTACGCTCATTGAGGACGTTATTTTAGACTTCAGGAAGCTGATGGACATTTTTCACCGTTTTCTAACATCTAATCAATTAATCCAGAACATATTTGATGCATTAATCAGTGGTGGAAACAGTCATATTGATAAACGCTCGCTGACTCTTTGTCTCCTTGCTGTTAAATGAAGAAACACTTTGCATCAGCATCAGGGTTTGGATTTCTTTCAGCTCACGATGACAAATGTCCTGTTTTGTCTGAAGATATTCAGTTTACTGTCACAGAGGAGGAAAGAAACCAGAAAATATTCCCATAGAAGAAGCTGAAACCAGAGACTTCAGACTGTTTTAAACAGTGACCAAGCAGTTCTTACTTACTGCAGTGCACCTGATGCCAATTTTTCTGTAAACCTCAGAGAAATGTTGATGCGGAGGACAAACAGGTTCAGGAATGTTGTTATTTTTACGACTGCTTCGTGTCTCATCTGCACAGAAAGTTCTGCTCCTATGTAGGAAACTGTTGCTCGAAGGTGTTGTTGGGAAAATACATTTCTACAAGATATTACAGTGTTGTCGAGGCGGGACGCTGATTTACAGAGTAATGCTGTGTGTCTACAAGCTGACAGTCCTTTCACTTCAGCAACAATGGATTCAAAAGTGTGTCTTGACAAAACAGACCATTTAAGTGCTCATCCTCCAAAGTTTCTTGTCAGCGTGTGCAGCAGTTTTATGTGTGACACAGAGTCATAGCAACAAGCGCTGGATGTGTTTCTGTTGTCTGATAATTCACCAGAGAAGTCTTTGAAAAGTGTATTTAGGTAAACTTTCAAGGCTCATATCAGCTGGTGGTTGGTCAGAGCAAGTTCTAGCAAATGAAAGGTCTCATTTCTACCTACATGTGACACCAGGACCGTGTTCTAGACACGATTCACTATGTGGGAAAAAAGTTTTTTAATGAAGGCATATTTAAATCTTTTAGTCCACTTTAGCTTTGCTGTTGAAACTATGATCCATCCCATAATATTGATGCTCAAAGTTGGTTCTAGGAAAAGAAAGCAGATTTAGTCTTTTAGATTGCGACACCTGGATGGATGTTAAACTGATTTGTCTGAACAGAACTCAATGTGTTTATCAGCCCTGAATGTTTCATGTGTCTGTCTGCTGTACTGATGAAGTTATGAGGCTCAGAAATGGTGGAAAAGTCCATTAAAAAGTGTGACATTTAGACCCACCTCTGTGGACTTCAAGGGCCTGTAGCTGTGGAAATATTCATAATATGAAGGCAGTTCTCATTAAATATCCTGATGCTACTGTAGATACTGAATCAGCTGATTCTGAGCAGCTCGGGGGGAACCTTTATTAAAACTCTGCTTCAGTTGTTTGAACACAGACTTGGTAAAAACGTGACCTTCAGGTGTTTGTCAGAGTGCAGGAGATTTGATTGTGGTTCTCTGGTCCAGGTTTGAAGTACCTTCACTCTGCGGGGATCCTGCACAGAGACATCAAACCTGGAAACCTGCTGGTCAACAGCAACTGTCTGCTCAAGGTAACACTCGTCTGTCTGCTGAGTGGGAACACAGTGTTTGGTCCAATGTGGAGAAAGTCCAGAACAGAAGTCATTCTTTTCATTTCTACCTTGTACAGATCTGTGACTTCGGCCTGGCCCGTGTGGAGGAGCCCGACCCGTCGCGTCACATGACCCAGGAGGTGGTGACTCAGTACTACAGAGCTCCGGAGGTTCTGATGGGCTGCCGGCACTACGGATCGGCCATCGACGTCTGGTCAGTGGGCTGCATCTTCGCAGAGCTGCTGGGACGGAGAATCCTCTTCCAGGCTCAGAGCCCCATTCAGCAGGTGAAGCATCCAGCTGCTAACATCTGGACCCACGGGTTCACTGAGATGCCAACATGTGCAGCAGGACTCATTGTGCTTGTTTTTGTTTCAGACAGCTGCAGAGAGAAATTCAATAACAGTTTAGAGCCACAATGAATTTATTTATTGTATTATATATTTTAACATTTAAATTTTAAATTAAAAGTTTCCCCGTGTTGTTTTTTTTTTTTCACTTACAAACACTTGGTGTGTTCTGAAGCATGAGCAGGCGTGTTGTCTTTCACATTCATAAAAATACTGCTCTTGCACAGATTCTTTTATATTTAGAAAAAAAGTGATATTGTAGTCCTTTAAATGTACAAAATGTTCATGACTCACAGGTTTGAATGCATTCATGTTTGACCAGAGTGAGATATGTTCGTCAATATACAGGTTTTTAAAAAGTTTTTTCCCTCTTTATTTAGGTTGTGGATAGTTTTATGCGTTAATATGAAGGTTTTTGACCCTTCATTATGTTGATATACAGGATATGGTTATTTTATTGTGTTAATATCCTGTTATTGTGTGTGACTAACATGTCTGTTGTCTGTGCTGCAGCTGGATCTGATCACAGATCTGCTCGGGACGCCTCCTCTGTCCGCTCTGGCTTCAGCCTGCGAAGGAGCTCGAGCTCATATCCTGAGAGGTCCTCACAAACCGGTAGGTTCACCTGAGATTTAGATCCGTTTTACTTTATTATCCACACGAGTTCCACATGACACAGAAACATGTTTTATCCTAATTTTTAACCAGCAGCTAGCCGCAGTTGTAGATGATTGACAAGCTGGTAAATGGTTCACATGTTAAAAATATATTTTACGAATGAACTATTTAAAATCAAAGAGCACAAGAAATAAAGAGTAAATTATTGGTAGTTTGCAGACATCAAAATAATATAATTAGAGAAATAAAAATTAAACGGTAATAGTGATAAAAACAATATTCACAGCCACAATCCTAATAACAATAATAATTACAAAAACCATAACTACTATAATACATGCATAAAATAAATAGAAATGTTGGAAAATGTATTAAACTAGTGAAAATTAATGACTACCAATAATGATTAAAAGATGCAGAAAATAATAAAAGTCCATATTGAGGAAAAAGTGAGGAAAATCAGTAAAGCCACGAAAATATTAACAGTTTTAAAAAAAGATAATCAGTGGACCTAAACAGCAACGAAGGAGCTCAATATCAGAATGTGCTGTTGTGAACTTGACAAAACAATTATATAAAATAAAAGAAAAAAACTCTTAGTCTAGTCATCCATTTCACACATAATCAACTGGTTTTTATTTTATTTTATTTCTTCCAAAAAAAAGTAAAACACTTGGTCATAATTCTTTTCTTTTTTTTCTTGTTTTCTTCATCAGTGATTTTTTTTCTGAGCATATTTCTGTTGTTGAGGGTAACAGATGTTCAGAGGTTCTGATAACAGTGTTTGTTTGGTTCTCAGCCGTCGCTGTCGGTTCTCTACATGTTGTCTGATGGAGCCACACATGAAGCCGTTCACCTGCTCTGTAGGATGCTGGTCTTTGATCCGGTGAGTTCACACAACACAAACCAACACTAATTAACTCAGTGCGGCTGTTTGGCGTCTGAGGGATGAAAAGTCACGATGATTTTTTTCCCCAAAATTGCTCTTTTATTGTTATTGATCACGTTTATCTTCAGTAGCTTATTGTGCAGCTACTTGAAATGTTTTTATTTGTTGTTGTGCAGCACCAGCATTATGTGCCTTATGTTACACAACATAAAAAACCACCTGCTCCACCCTGTTGAACTAGACTGTGGTATCAGGCATCAACGTTTTAGCACCTGCTAATCTCACTATTTTGAATTTTAACCCCCTGTATCACCATGGTAACTTATGCCGTAGTGCTAGATCACCATGGTAACTGATGCT